>NC_133517.1:54622500-54815000 GCF_049354715.1 Callithrix jacchus
ATGTGTGACACAACAACACACCCAAAACACACACAGAGACAGAGAGAGGCCGGATGTGTGACACAACAACAACGACAACACACCCAAAACACACACAGAGGCAGAGGGAGGCCGGATGTGCGACACAACAACAACAACAACACACCCAAAACACACACAGAGACAGAGAGAGGTAGGATGTGTGACAGAACAACACACCCAAAACACACACAGAGACAGAGGGAGGCCGGATGTGTGACACAACAACACACCCAAAACACACACAGAGACAGAGAGAGGCCGGATGTGTGACACAACAACAACGACAACACACCCAAAACACACACAGAGGCAGAGGGAGGCCGGATGTGCGACACAACAACAACAACAACACACCCAAAACACACACAGAGACAGAGAGAGGCCGGATGTGTGACACAACAACAACAACAACACACCCAAAACACACACAGTGACAGAGAGAGGTAGGATGTGTGACAGAACAACACACCCAAAACACACACAGAGACAGAGGGAGGCCGGATGTGTGACACAACAACACACCCAAAACACACACAGAGACAGAGGGAGGCCGGATGTGTGACACAACAACACACCCAAAACACACACAGAGACAGAGAGAGGCCGGATGTGCGACACAACAACACACCCAAAACACACACAGAGACAGAGAGAGGCCAGATATGTGACACAACAATACACCCAAAACACACACAGAGGCAGAGAGAGGCCGGATGTGTGACACAACAACAACAACAACACACCCAAAACACACACAGAGACACAGAGACAACCGGGGATAGGCAGGGCACTGGTCAGAAGGGAGGTGGGGGGTCCCGAGTCTGGGCAGAGGCAGCAGAGTGTGCAGGGGACAGCTGGGTCATGGGGTGCATTCAGGGCCAATTCATCCCCTGGAGGCTGTGGGGCTGTGGCACCAGAGGGTCCTGGCAGACAGTGGGCCCATGGTGAGATGCCAAGGGGATGCGGCTTGGAGCCGGAGAAAATTACAGCTGCTTTGGTTCAAGGTAGTTGGGCTGCATCCCGGAGGGAACGATTCAGGGACTTGGCTTGGGAGGCAGAGCAGGAGGACACGATGGCTGAGGGAAGTGACAGGGACTGGGGGTGACAGGAAGGGAACGGGCTTACCAGGGGGTGGAGGGAGAGTGAGAAGAGAGGGAAGGAGAGGTGAGGACGGGAGGAGAGAGCAGGCAGGTGCAAAGGCAAAGACAGAAGAGTCTACAGGAGGTCTTGGAGACAAACATAATCATAGCAACAAACACATCTTTATCACTGACTGAGCCAGGCTCTGTTCTTAGGACTTTGTAATATCCCATTGTTCCTCACAACTGCCCGTCAAAATAGAGACACTGTGGTTTTATCTCCATTTTGCAGATGAGGAGACAGAGGCAGAGAAAGCACACAGGCATTGGGTACTTGTGCCGCGGCTGACACCACGTCCTGCTTCTCAGCCTCTGCACGCCCTTTCTTTTCTAGGCAATG
This sequence comes from Callithrix jacchus, assembly GCF_049354715.1. NCBI lineage: Eukaryota > Metazoa > Chordata > Mammalia > Primates > Cebidae > Callithrix > Callithrix jacchus. The sequence continues at coordinate 54,624,001 of NC_133517.1, forward strand.
GGGCTGGACTGTGGAGAAGACAGTTAGAGCTCCAGGAAGGTCAGGGCTGCCTGGATGGGTGACTGGGAGTCACGGGGAACCTGGGGGATGGTGGCTCCCACGAAGGAGACAAGAGAGGAGCTTCCTAGCTGTGCAGGAGAAGCTGAGGCATACAGTGTGCTGCTGTGGCTTCAGGGCCCGTGGGCAGTGGTCTGGTGGCTGCCTCTCACTCCCCACCCCTGTCCACCCCCTCAGCCACAGGGAGAGGGACAGATTCTACTGCCGTGTCAATGGCTCCACTGCCTGGCCTGACTCTTCAGTGGCACTGCCAGGGTCCAGAGTCCTCTGGGTGTGCGCTCACACCTGGGTGCATAGCTGGGAGCCTGAGAATTAGGTGGCGTGCAGCCAGGCCTACTCAGCTCAGGGCCCAGCTGGTCTTGTGGAGAGGCTGTGACTCACTGGCCACTGGGGTGACTCAGGGGCCAAGGCTGTGCATTGCCATCACCGCCATGAAAACTCTTACGCTGGTCAGCCACGCTGTTGGAAGACTCCAGTGCGTCAGGCTGAAAGCACTCACCTGGACTTCAGGCACTCTGGATTCAGATTTTACTCTGCAGTCAGAGCAAAGGAATGAGGGCTTCAAAGAAGGCAGCATGACTAGAGTTTGATGTTATGTAGTGGGAAATGGAGCACCAGTGAAGGCTGTTAGCCAGGAGTGGCCTGAGCAAGTGTGGCTTGTAGGGTCGGCGTCTGCAGCCGGGGAACGGTGGTGCAGAGCAATGGAAGTAGGTGGCATCACTGGCCGGGGCAAGACCTGCACTGAGATGAGGCAGCAGGAAGAGTATACGGGGGAGATTCTGGATGGGAAGAACTTGAGAGACCAACTGGATGTACAGAGAAGGAGACAAGGAATCAAAGGGTTGCAGGGATGTTTGGCTAATGGGGGTGTTCTTGCTTGTACAGGACGTGGGGATGCAGGTTTTGGTAAGGACAGTCTCCGGGCAAAGAGAGCAGCTAAGTGGGCAAGTCTTCAGGACATACATCCCAGCTCTAACGGTTCTAATCCCAGCTCTGCCACTTTCTAGCTGTGTGACCTTGGGCAAGACATTTAACTTCTCTGTGCCTCAACATCATCCTTATCTGTCATTTGGGTCTCACAATAGCACCTACCTCTTAAGGAATGTGGGAGGCATTTAAAGGCATAAGTAGCCTTCGAATAGAGTCAGACAAAGGAGCATTATGGATGGAAGCTGTCTGACAGTGTCTCCAGGGAAAGGCATACAAAAGGAAAAGGGGCTCAGGTTGCTGGGAAGAGTGTCCTGGGTTGAGGCAGAAGGCAAAAGAAAGTGTATAAAGGTGGCAAATGGGTGGATTCTGACAAGGTCACAGAGCTAGAAGGGGACAGAAATAATGCAGGTCTGGAGACATCACACAGCCAGAAGGGATGGAAGTACGGATGGACTTGGGAGTCCACGATTCTGGGGAAGTCATTCATGTCGTTTCTAGGCTCAGCACATTGAGGCAGTTGTCAAATCCCCACATTCCCTTCATGTGAGTCCTGTGACTCCTGCTCCACTAATGAGGTGAGTGAGGCACACAGATGACTCATGTGGCTATGGTCATGCAGTAAGGGCTGGAGCTAAGAGTCAGGCCCAACTGTGTAGGATTCAGAAGGTTAGGCCTGTAGTCACAGCTTGTGACTGACTCATGGCAGGAAAAACTTCAACACACTCCTCCATTTCCTTCACCACCACTACTGCTAGCAAAACCACCACCGCCACTGTTATCCCCACCAATAGCACCATCATCAGCACCATCATTATCCCATATCACCATACCCATCACCATCATCATCATCATAACCACCACCACCACCACCACCATCACCACCACCACCCCATCGCCATCATCATAACCACCACCACCACCACCACCATCACTACCACCACTATCACCACCACCACCCCATCACCATCATCACCAACACCATCACTGCCATCACCATCACCACCACCACCATCACCATCATTACCCCCACAATCACCACCACCACCACCACCACCACTATCACCACCACCTCATCACCATCATCATAACCACCACCATCACCGCCATCACCACCATCACCACCACCGCTATCACCCCCACCATCACCAACACCATCACTACCACCACTATCACCACCACCACCCATCACCATCATCACCAACACCATCACTGCCATCACCACCACCACCACCACCATCACTACCACCACCATCACTACCACCAGCACCACCACCATCACTACCACCACCATCATCACCCCCACCATCACCAACACCATCACTACCACCACTGTCACCACCACCACCTCATTACCATCATCATAACCACCACCATCACTGTCATCACCATCACCACCACCACCACCACTATCACCATCATCATCACCCCCACCATCACCAACACCATCACTACCACCACTATCACCACCACCTCATCACCATCATCATAACCACCACCATCACTACCACCACCATCATCACCACCATCACTATCACCATCATCATCATCCCCACAATCACCACCACCACTATCACCATGATTATCACCCCCATCACCACCACCACCACTACCACCACTACCACCACCATCACCACCATCATCACCACCACCACCACCACCATAACCACCACTGTCAGCACCGTCACTACCATCACTGCCACCACCAACTTTACTGTCACCACCACCATTACCACCATCATCATCACAATCATCACCACCACCATTATCACCATTACCATCACCACCATTACTATTGTCACCATCCCCACCAACAGCCCCACCATCCTCGTTGTTCATTTTGTGTCACTGAAACAGAATGTTACAGACAGGGAAATTTGCAACAAGAAAAAGAAAGAAAGAGATAAATGTATTTCTCACAGTTCGAGAACTGGGAAGTCCAATATTGAGGTGTCAGCACTGGTGAGGGTCTTCCCTCAGTAAGTCCTCCCTATGGTGAAGGCAGAAGGAGAGAGCAGGAGAGGGCAGAACTTGCTTCTGTAACAAACCCACCCTCATGATAATGACACTAGTCCATTGATGAGTGTAGAGGTCTCACAACCTGAACACCTCCAGTTAGGTTTCCAACACACGAACGTTGAGGGACACATTCACACCATAGCATTCTGCCCTGACCGCCCGCCAAATTCATATTCTTCTCACAAAGTCAAATACATTGATTCCAGCCCAACAGTCTCCAAAGTCTCATCTTGTTCCAGCATCAACGCAAAGTCCAAAGTCCAAAGTCCAAAGCCTCATTTCAGTTGACATAGATGAGACTCAAGGCATGATTTATCCTGAGGCAAGTTCCTTCCTAGCTGTGGGCCTGTGAAGTCCAAAGAAGTGCTTCCAAAATACAGTGAGATGGCATAAAATAGACATTCCCATTCCAAAAGGGAAAACTATGTGAGAAGAAAGGACTAGTAGCACACAAGCAAATCTAAAATCCAGCATGACAGGAGTTAAGTCTGAAGACTCTAGAATGATCTTTCACTCTGGACATCACCTCCTGGGCATGCACGGGGGGCTGGGCAGCCTTGCCCTCGTGGCTTTGCAGGACTCAGCCCATTCAGCAGCCCTTTTGGGTTGGAGTCTCATGGCTGTGGGGAGCCCAGGCTTGCACTACACACTGTAGCTCCGCAGTTCTGGCATCCGGAGGTGGCAGCCCCAGTCTTATGGCTCCACCAGGCAATTATTCTGGTGAGGGCTACCTGGTGGCTTCATTCTCATGGCTCCACTGGGCACTGCTCCAGTGGGGACTCTCTGTAGCAGCTTTGCTCCTGTGGCAAGTCCCTGCCCGGCACCCAGGCTGTCCATGAGATCCTTTGAAATCTAGGTGGAGGCCGCCATGGCTCTGCAGTTTGTGCACTGCACATTCCTGCAGACCTAGCACCATGTGGGCACCACCAAGGTTTAAGGCCTGTTCCTTCTGAATTGGTGGGTTGAGCTATGCTTAACCTTGTTTGAGCAGAGGTGGAGTGGCTGAGGGGTACTGCACCAGAATTTGGGGAGCAGAGTCCTGATGCACAGAGCATCCCATGGGCACCTTTCTGGAAAGCTTGACCTCAGGGTCCTAGCTTGCCTCAAAGACCTCTAAAATGCCTTTGAGGCCATTTAATTTTTCCACATGGCCAGCCTGAGAGTTTTCTAAATGTTTCCATTCTGCTTCTCTTCTAATTACACAGCCCACCGTAAATCACTGGTGTCTTCTCAGTTTACTTTTAGCCACCTAAAGAGCACCTTGAATGCTTTGCTCCTACTTAGGTATTTCTTCTGCTCAGTATCCCAGTTCATTGCTTTTAAGTTCTGCCTTCCGCAAAGGACACAGACACAATTCTGCCAAATTCTTTGCAGCTGTAAAACCAGGATGGCCTTTACATCAGTGTCTCATACCGTGTTCTTCATTTCCATCTGAGACCTCATCAGAATAGCCTTTGCTGTCCATCTTTCTACCAACGCTCTAATCACGACCATTTCAGTCGTCTCTGTGAAGATCTGGGGTCTCCCTGCTGCTCTTGACTTCTGGGTCCTCACCAGAACTGCCCTTACTGCTTCATTCACAACACGTGAGGCTTTTACAGCCTCCTCCAGGTTATTCTAGACTCCCTCCAATTCCAAAACTACTTCCACATTTTCAGGTATTTGTTATACTAACAGTCCCACTCCTCCTTGACACCCATTTTCTGTCTTAGTTTGTGTTGCTATAACCACAGAGTCAGTAATTTGTGAATAAATTTATTTCTCACACTCTGGAGTCTGAAAAGCCCAAAATCAAGGTGCTGGCATCTGGCAAGGGCCTTCTTGGTGCATCATCCATGGCAGAAGAGCAAGAGAGTGTGAGACAGAGAGCAAAAGGGGGCTGAACTTGCTTTTATAACAAGTCCACTCTCATGATAACGAACTTACTTGTGATGACCAGGTTCGTGCATTCATGAGGGTGGAGGGCTCATGACCTAAACACTTGCCAGTCCCATCTCCTAATACTGATGCATTGGGGATTAAGTTTCCAACACACAAGCTTCAGGGAACACATTCAAATCATAGTACCCATTAACACCATCATTATCACTACCACCACCACCACCAGCATTATCACCACCATCACCATTACCACCATCACCTCCACTACCACCACCATCATTAACACCAATATGACTACCAATACCATTACCATTACCACCATCACCACCACCACCATCACCATTACCATTACCATCACCTCCACACCATCAACATCACCTCCACTACCACCACCTCCATCAACACCAATATGACTATCACTACCATCACCACCACCATCACCATTACCATCACCTCCACTACCACCACCATCATTAACACCAATATGACCATCACTACCATCACCATTACCACCATCACCATCACCTCCACACCATCACCTCCACTACCACCACCATCATTAACACCAATATGACTACCACTACCATTACCATTACCACTTTCACCACCACCAGCACCACCATTACCATTATCCCACCAGAACCATCAGCATTATAAACATTACTACCTTCACCATCTATACCATTGTCACCGCCTCTGGTATGGAGCAAGAGCCACCATTTGCAGAGTTGTTATCAGGAATAAATAAATTCATATAAGACACTTAGATATGGTTTGCTTGTTTATGGCTACCTCCAAGCTGAAGTAGCTTCCCTTACCTGGAGTTTCTTCCCCTCTCTTTTCCATATGCCCAAATTTCAGTCATCTCGTTTCAATTTTAAAACCTTGTTCTGGGAAGATGTCAGAGTAGAAATCACCAGAACTCTGTCTCCCCACCTAGACAGCAAGTGTAGCAGTCAAATCTGTCTGTAGCTATTTTGGAGCTCTGGTTTCTGCGGAAGGCTTGCAAGTTTCAGGCCCAGGCTTGGCTGGTTAATTTTGGTCAATTTTCTCTCTTGGCACCATGGCAGCTACCCATCCCTCAACTTGTACCCCTGGGGCATACAGCCTTACATGTGTTCCTGGAGCAGCTTCCACACAGCCGCCTGTGGGAGTCAGAGTGGGCAAGAAGAATGCTGATCTCTAAAATAGAAGATCTGTGTTTTGATTGCTCGTTGCTGCTTCTGAGCTTGGAGGTGCAGACACAGGGGTGGACAGCTGCTGTTACATCCCACTCCCAACTGTTGTGAGCCTTCTTCCGCAGGCTGAGTGAGCTTCCAGATTTAAAGAGCCAAGGTTCGTTCTGTTTTCTTTCTTTCCTTCTTTCTTTCTCTCTCTCTCTTTCTTTCTTTCTCTCTCTCTTTCTCTTTCTTTCTTTCTTTTTCTTTCTCTCTCTCTCTTTCTTTCTTTTCTTTTCTTTCTTCTCCTTTTTGGAGCCAGTCATTGAAAGACTAGGACATTCAAAAGCAATCATGTAAACAGGAGAATATAAAAAGTTACCATGCACACCCAGGGAGAGGCAGAGGCTCAGAAAAGACCTGAGAAGATCTTAAATTGACACCACAGAATGATCCCCAGCACATTAAAATGAAAAAAAGAACCTCCCAAAGCCCTGGGGAAGGGGGAGTATTATTTCCAGAGTGACCACATTTTAGATTGAAATATCCAATTTTCAACAAGAAAGATCAGAAGTCACTCAAAGAAACAAGTAGACGTGGTCCCATTTAAATGGAAAAGAAAAAGAATCGACCAACAGAAACCTCCTCTGAAAAATGCCAGGAAGCAAATACGCCAGACACAGCTTTTAAAACCAAAACCACCTCGTTAAAGATACTCAAAGAACCAAAGAGAGATGCGGAGGCAATACCAAAAAAATTAGGTATTAACTAAATGGAAATATCCATCAAGAGACAGAAAACCTACAAGGAAACCAAAAACAAATTCTGGAGCTGAAAAGTATAATAACTGAGATGTCAATGTCTGCTAGAGACTCAAATGTAGATTTGAAAAGGCAGAAGAAAGAGTCAGCAAGCTTCACAACAGGGCAATTGAAATTACTGAACCTGATGAACAAAGATTGAGGAAACGTGAACAGAGCCCAGGGGACCTGTGGGGCATCATCACGTGGGCCAATATATGAATCCAATGTAGGAGTCCATGAAGGATCGGAGAAAGGGCAGAGAGATTATTTAAAGAAATAATGAATAAAAACTTCCCAAATTTGGTAAAAAATGAATATAAACATCCAAGATGCTAAATGAGCTCTAAGACAAACTCAGAGGAACCCATGTCGTAACACGTTACAATCAAACTTCTGAAAGTAAAGTCAGAATCTTGAAAAGAGCAAGAGAGAAGCCTCTGAATACAAACAAATAATCCTCAGTAAAATTACCTGCAGATTTCTCTCACTGGACACTTTGGGAGTCAGAAGGCCGTGAGCTGACATAATCAAAGTACTCAAAGAAAGAAAATCCCCATCAACCAAGAATCTCATCTCCAGAAAAACAACTATCCTTATAAAGTGTGGCAGAAATTAAGACATTTCCTGATAAAGAAAAGCTGAGGAAAGTCAATGCCGTTAGATGTGCCGTGCAGGAAAAGCTTAGGGGAGTCCTGTGGGTTTAAGTGGAGGGACAGTGGACGGTGACTGAGGCTGCATGAGGAAATGAAGGTCTCATTAAAGGCAGACGCACAGGCTAAATGAAACCTAATATTGTAACAATGACATGAACTCCCATTTTTGTTTTCTACATTATTTAAGAAACTAATACACTTGAAACAACCCCCACAATTTCTAGCCTCCAGACTACTGCTGTGGTTTGAATGTGTCCCCAGGGTTCATGTGTTGGAACCTTAAGCCCCAGTGCAAAGTGGTGAGAGGCGGAATTTTAAAGAAGCAATTAGGTCACGGGGGCTCTGCCCTCATGAGTGATTAATGGACTAATGGCATTACCACAAACCTGGTGCTGTCCTCCAAACCTCACGTGAATATTTGATCCCAATGTTGGAGGTGGGGATCTCACGGGAGGCACTGGGTCATGGGGGTGAAAGCCTCGTGAATGGCTTCATCCTGTTCTTGAAGCAATGAATGGGTTATTGCTCTATTGGTTCCTGCAAACATTCCCCCAGGAGCTGGCATCTCTCCTCTCTCTTTCTCAGGTCCTCTCTCACCCTGTTATTTCTGCACATGCCGGCTCCTCTTTCCCGTCTGCCGTGGGTGGCGGCAGCCTGAAGCCCTCACCAGATGCAGATGTTGGCACCATGCTTCTTGTACAGTCCCCAGAACCATCAGCCTGATAAACCCCCAGTTATTCTTGAGAGCAACACAGATGAGCTAAGGGTTGGTCGCCGTGGGAGTGGGTTCCTGACAGAAGGATGAGTTTGTCCCCCTTCCCTCCCTCTCACCCTCTCTTTGCCCTTCAGTCATGTGACGGTGCATCAAGAAGACTCTTGCAGAAGCTGGACCCGTGATCGATGGACTTCCCATGCCCCAGAATCATGAGCCACATACATTTCTGTTCACTGTAAATGACCCATTCTGTGGTATTGTTATAGCAGCTTCTGAAACTTCGATGACTTGTGGCCTTTTTCCATCGTCAAAGTGGGTCACTCCAGTGTCTGTTCTGCCTCCACCTCACTGTCTTTGCCTCCTCTGACGCTCCTGCCTCCCTCTTGTAAAACCCTGTGATTACATTGAAGACCCACCTGGTTAACCCCCACCCCTCTCCCCTTCTCCAGATCCCACCTGCACAGTCCCCTCTGCTGTGTGGGCTAACATAGCCGCAGGTTCCTGGGGTGGGAGTGTGAACATCCTTGGGGCTGTTTACCTGTGGGACACAGAATAAAGTTCTGACCCACTGTTTAGCTCACCTGGAGAGACCAGCCTTAGTAACGAAAAAGACAACAAACAAACTTTCCTGGGGCCGGGATGTCAATGACTAGTCAAGGTGTTGCCAGCTTCCTTATCATGGGTGTGCTATTCCCAGCCTGACTCCTGTTCCCTTTCCAGCTCACCCAGAGGGAGGTAAACACAGTGCGGACAGGGTGGCCAGGGAGCCCCAGGTGCCCTGTCTGGGAAGCGGGATCGTGATCAGTCCCTGTCCTGAGGTGGCTGTGGGGATTCAGGACGATGAGTGTGGATGGTCCGCCCAGAGCACAGCTGCCCTTCCTGACCCTTGGTCCTACGTGGGTGGCTGGGGCACAGAAGAACAAAATCTGGGATGTAGAGGGACCCACTGTGCCTGGCCTTAGGCCAACATCTGGGCAGGTTACTGCCACATCTCATGGGGTTCTCCAGGGTTGTTCCTGGGAATCCCGGCCAATGAGTAAGCCTGTGGCAGGCTGGAGAAGGGTGAGGCCACAGGTCTGTGCCATGGGGCTGGAGATCCCCATCATAGGGGTCCCCAGGAGGGGGGCAGCTGGTTCCCCTGCAAAGGGAGAGCCATGCAAGAGCCCATAGCTCCAGTAGAAGCCCATCCCATGTCTGTCAGGAAGACCCCCAGGCTGGCTGGAAGACTCGGTGCCCCTCTGCAGAGGGCAGCCCCCACCTAGCAGTCCCCACCTGGCAGCCCTCACCTGGCAGTCCTCACCTGGCAGCCCCCACTTGGCAGCCCTCACCTGGCAGTCCTCACCTGGCAGCCCCCACCTGGCAGTCCTCACCTGGCAGCCCCCACCTGGCAGCCCCCACCTGGCAGTCCTCACCTGGCAGCCCCCATCTGGCAGTCCTCACCTGGCAGCCCCCACCTGGCAGCCCCCACCTGGCAGTCCTCACCTGGCAGCCCCTACCTGGCAGCCCCCACCTGGCAGTCCTCACCTGGCAGCCCTCACCTGGCAGTCCTCACCTGGCAGCCCCCACCTGGCAGTCCTCACCTGGCAGTCCTCACCTGGCAGCCCCCACCTGGCAGCCCTCACCTGGCAGCCCCCACCTGGCAGCCCCCACCTGGCAGTCCTCACCTGGCAGCCCCCACCTGTCAGCCCCCACCTGGCAGTCCTCACCTGGCAGCCCCCACCTGGCAGCCCCCACCTGGCAGTCCTCACCTGGCAGCCCCCACCTGGCAGTCCTCACCTGGCAGTCCTCACCTGGCAGCCCTCACCTGGCAGTCCTCACCTGGCAGCCCTCACCTGGCAGTCCTCACCTGGCAGTCCTCACCTGGCAGCCCTCACCTGGCAGTCCTCACCTGGCAGTCCTCACCTGGCAGTCCCCACCTGGCAGTCCTCACCTGGCAGTCCTCACCTGGCAGTCCTCACCTGGCAGCCCCCACCTGGCAGCCCCCACCTGGCAGTCCTCACCTGGCAGCCCTCACCTGGCAGCCCTCACCTGGCAGTCCTCATCTGGCAGCCCCCACCTGGCAGTCCTCACCTGGCAGTCCTCACCTGGCAGTCCTCATCTGGCAGCCCCCACCTGGCAGTCCTCACCTGGCAGTCCTCACCTGGCAGCCCCCACCTGGCAGTCCTCACCTGGCAGTCCTCACCTGGCAGCCCCCACCTGGCAGCCCCCACCTGGCAGTCCTCACCTGGCAGCCCTCACCTGGCAGCCCCCACCTGGCAGTCCTCACCTGGCAGCCCCCACCTGTCAGCCCCCACCTGGCAGTCCTCACCTGGCAGCCCTCACCTGGCAGTCCTCACCTGGCAGTCCCCACCTGGCAGTCCTCACCTGGCAGCCCTCACCTGGCAGCCCCCACCTGGCAGCCCCCACCTGGCAGTCCTCACCTGGCAGTCCTCACCTGGCAGCCCCCACCTGGCAGTCCTCACCTGGCAGCCCCCACCTGTCAGCCCCCACCTGGCAGTCCTCACCTGGCAGCCTTCACCTGGCAGTCCTCACCTGGCAGTCCCCACCTGGCAGTCCTCACCTGGCAGCCCTCACCTGGCAGTCCTCACCTGGCAGTCCTCACCTGGCAGTCCTCATCTGGCAGTCCTCACCTGGCAGCCCCCACCTGGCAGTCCTCACCTGGCAGCCCCCACCTGTCAGCCCCCACCTGGCAGTCCCCACCTGGCAGTCCCCACCTGGCAGCCCTCACCTGGCAGTCCTCACCTGGCAGTCCTCATCTGGCAGTCCTCATCTGGCAGTCCTCACCTGGCAGCCCCCACCTGGCAGTCCTCACCTGGCAGTCCCCACCTGGCAGTCCCCACCTGGCAGTCCCCACCTGGCAGCCCTCACCTGGCAGTCCTCACCTGGCAGTCCCCACCTGGCAGTCCTCACCTGGCAGCCCCCACCTGGCAGTCCTCACCTGGCAGCCCCCACCTGGCAGCCCCCACCTGGCAGCCCCCACCTGGCAGCCCCCACCTGGCAGTCCTCACCTGGCAGCCCCCACCTGGCAGCCCCCACCTGGCAGTCCTCACCTGGCAGTCCCCACCTGGCAGTCCTCACCTGGCAGCCCTCACCTGGCAGTCCTCATCTGGCAGCCCCCACCTGGCAGTCCTCACCTGGCAGCCCTCACCTGGCAGCCCTCACCTGGCAGTCCTCATCTGGCAGCCCCCACCTGGCAGTCCTCACCTGGCAGTCCCCACCTGGCAGTCCTCATCTGGCAGCCCCCACCTGGCAGTCCTCACCTGGCAGTCCTCACCTGGCAGTCCTCACCTGGCAGCCCCCACCTGGCAGTCCTCACCTGGCAGCCCTCACCTGGCAGCCCCCACCTGGCAGTCCTCACCTGGCAGCCCCCACCTGGCAGCCCCCACCTGGCAGTCCTCACCTGGCAGTCCCCACCTGGCAGCCCCCACCTGGCAGTCCTCACCTGGCAGTCCTCACCTGGCAGCCCCCACCTGGCAGTCCTCACCTGGCAGTCCTCACCTGGCAGTCCCCACCTGGCAGTCCTCACCTGGCAGCCCCCACCTGGCAGCCCCCACCTGGCAGTCCTCATCTGGCAGCCCCCACCTGGCAGCCCCCACCTGGCAGTCCTCACCTGGCAGCCCTCACCTGGCAGCCCTCACCTGGCAGTCCTCATCTGGCAGCCCCCACCTGGCAGTCCTCACCTGGCAGTCCTCACCTGGCAGTCCTCATCTGGCAGCCCCCACCTGGCAGTCCTCACCTGGCAGTCCTCACCTGGCAGCCCCCACCTGGCAGTCCTCACCTGGCAGTCCTCACCTGGCAGCCCCCACCTGGCAGCCCCCACCTGGCAGTCCTCACCTGGCAGCCCTCACCTGGCAGCCCCCACCTGGCAGTCCTCACCTGGCAGCCCCCACCTGTCAGCCCCCACCTGGCAGTCCTCACCTGGCAGCCCTCACCTGGCAGTCCTCACCTGGCAGTCCCCACCTGGCAGTCCCCACCTGGCAGTCCTCACCTGGCAGCCCTCACCTGGCAGTCCTCACCTGGCAGTCCCCACCTGGCAGTCCCCACCTGGCAGTCCTCACCTGGCAGCCCCCACCTGGCAGCCCCCACCTGGCAGTCCTCACCTGGCAGCCCTCACCTGGCAGCCCTCACCTGGCAGTCCTCATCTGGCAGCCCCCACCTGGCAGTCCTCACCTGGCAGTCCTCACCTGGCAGTCCTCATCTGGCAGCCCCCACCTGGCAGTCCTCACCTGGCAGTCCTCACCTGGCAGCCCCCACCTGGCAGTCCTCACCTGGCAGTCCTCACCTGGCAGCCCCCACCTGGCAGCCCCCACCTGGCAGTCCTCACCTGGCAGCCCTCACCTGGCAGCCCTCACCTGGCAGTCCTCACCTGGCAGTCCTCATCTGGCAGCCCCCACCTGGCAGTCCTCACCTGGCAGTCCTCATCTGGCAGCCCCCACCTGGCAGCCCCCACCTGGCAGTCCTCACCTGGCAGCCCCCACCTGGCAGCCCCCACCTGGCAGTCCTCACCTGGCAGCCCCCACCTGGCAGTCCTCATCTGGCAGTCCTCATCTGGCAGTCCTCACCTGGCAGCCCCCACCTGGCAGTCCTCACCTGGCAGTCCTCACCTGGGAACCCCCACCTGGCAGTCCTCACCTGACAGCCCTCACCTGGCAGTCCTCACCTGGCAGTCCTCACCTGGCAGCCCTCACCTGGCAGTCCTCACCTGGCAGCCCTCACCTGGCCAGCCATTTCCCACCTTGGGCCTTCAGTTTCTTTGTCCATAAAATGGGGCTAAAGCTCACACCTGGAATCCTGGTAGTCAGGAGGAAAGGACAACTTCCTGGCACTTTAAATCGTGAATATTTACTCATTTAATGGAAGCAGAGTGCTACTGGCCCAGATGTGATCAGTGGTCGCCTGGCTGCATGGAGTCCAGGTGTGGGTTTTGATCCCATCTTAGGAACAAGGATACCTGCCCCCATGGGGCTCTCGGTGATCACCTGTCAGGCCCACATCCGAGCACGGGGAAATGACCCCTTTCTTTCTCTCCCTGTGTTAGGGGCAGAATTGGGTTCCTCCAAATTCCTGTTTTGGAGTTCCGACCCCAGTTCCTCAGAGCGAGACTGCCTGGGGATAGGGTTTTTAGAGAGGTGATTAAGTTAAAATGAGATTATGCAGGGGTCCCTCACCTAACCTGATTGGTGTCTTTACACTGGGGCCTGTTGGAGGTTGAGGGGCTAGAGGAGGGAGAACAGCGGGTGGGGAGATTGGGGAAGGATAACATTAGAAGAAATACCCAGTGTAGATGACAGGGTGGTGGATGCAGCAAACAACCATGGCACATGTGCACCTATGTAACAAACCTGCACGTTCTGCACATGTACCCCAGAACTGAAAGTATAATAAAAATAAAAGAAAGAAAGAAAGAAAGAAAGAAAGAAAGAAAGAAAGAAAGAAAGAAAGAAAGAAAGAAAATGGATATTGGAAATAGATGCTCAGTGCCACAAAAGAAAGAATAGCACTGAAAACAACACACTTTTTACTTCCTGGGCTGCAGGAAGGGCACCCTCACTAGCCACTGTGCCACTGGAGTACAGAGAGTAAAGGAAAACACACAAATTTCTCTCTTATGCGTCTGGGGTCGTCCTCACTGCCGTGTCTGATCTCCGTTGGCTGGAGCCAGACCTCACAATCTAAACTGAAACCCGATTGGCTAACAACTTACAACTTTTCTAAACAGTAAAAGCAATGGAGACCAGGGACAGGCCTGCGAGCACATCCCGCACAGATATCCTGGTTAAAGCACAAGGACATAGAGTGTACTACGTGCCTGTAACATGGCAGGTCTATCAGCTACATAGGATAGGGCTTCACAAAGAGTTATTAGCACACTTAGATTTATTCTTTAACAAGAAAGGAAACTTTAAAAGGGAACTTTCTACCTCCCACAATAAGAAGAGGGGATGAGGACACAGACGTGTCCAGGGATGACCGCATGAGGATGCAGGAGAAAATGCCATCCCCATGCCAAGGAGCGAGGCCTCAGGAGGAACCAGCCCTGCTGCCACCTTGATCTTGAACTTCCCAGCTCCAGAGCTGTGAGCTGCACACTGCTGCCATTCTGGCACCTGGCCTATGGCCTTTGTGATGGTGGCGAGCCGAGGACACCCATGGGTGATGCATCCCAGGGAGAAGCAGACAGCAGTGCTGCTGACCCCTGCATACCGTGGTGGGGAGGTGTGTAGGCAGGGGGCTGGTGAAGGGGGCACTGAGTGTCTCTCCAGGGCACGGCGTGCCAGGCCCGGGCATCGGGGAGCTTAGGAGCAGGGTGTGCCCCGGAAGTATTTACTACTCCAACCACACCTCAGGTGATATCACACGTTGGGCTGGGGTCAGGAGACAGTGAGGGACACATCTGCCCCACCCCAGCCACAGCTGGAGAAGGCCCTATAAAGGCTGGCTGGCCTGATCCAGGCCAGACAGCTCGAGCTCTGGACGGGGCCACACCTGCACACCTGTCCCCCCTAGCTATGAGGACCTACCTGTCTTGCCTGCTGCCTCTGCTGCTGGTGTGCTCAGGTAGGCTGATGCACATCATTGCTGTGGGTCCCCTGAGTCCCTGGGGATGCGGGAAGCCACCCTGACAGCCTGGGCTGGCCTAGCTGGACAGGCCCCTCTGGTTAGGCACCCATGCTGGCCAGAAGGGAAAGCTGGGGTACAGAGGGCAGGACTCACCAGAGGCCCCACAGGAGGTGCAGCCTGTACCTCAGCAAGCGCAGGATCACAGCCTGGACCTTTGGCCCCATTTCCAGCCCCAGGGCTGCCTGCCCCCTCTGTCTTCCTGACTCACTAGAGGCACCGTTGCTTCTGCCTGGTCCTGCAGAGGGTTGCCCCCACTGGTCTGGTGGGCCTTGCAGGGTTCCTGGGGTGCTGGGGATTGCCTGGTAGCCTGGACCTCTCAGAGCTTTGGTTCCCCGCCCCAGGTGATTTCTCGCCCCAGGAAAGCAGAGACAACTCCTTTATCTGAGCCTGTGTGTGCTCCACGGAGCGTAGCACTGGAAAGGACTGGTGTCCTCACAGGTGGGTGGGTGGAGGACGGGGTGCAGGGCTTGGTAAGCTGGCGCTTTCCCACAAGCAGAGTCCATGTGCCTCGCGGTTGTGATGTGGGAGGCTGGGCCAGGACCAGGGCTTGGGCTCTGACCACCAGCTGTGCCTCCCCCAGCCCAGGCCCTGAGCTGCCATGAGTGCTCTGCCACAGGGAACTGTTTCCAGCCCACAGTCTGCCGAGATGGCTCCCGCTACTGCCTGACCACCTGGACCAGTGAGTGCCTCCCTCTGGGTGGGCAGGCGGGCAGGGCAGTGTGCCTGGGCCTCAGCAGGAGGGCGGGGAGTAGCAGGGAGATCAAAGGGGCTGGGGAGACTGGCTTTTAATCAGAGCTCATGTTTGCAAGCAGTGCCTCAGACGAATGCCACAACTGCTGGCCCTCCATCCCCTCCCTCCAAAATGAGAATGGCACGTTGCCTCCATCCTAAGGTCCTTAGAGCGTAGGAGATATTCCACATGAAATGCCCCCCACAGTGGTGGCACATAGGAAATGCTTGATTTAAATCCTTGTAATTCCTGAACAGAGGTTACAGGATGCTCAGAAAGGAAGAGGGAGAAAAGTGGGAGAGTGTCTAAGATCTGGTATCTTCTCACACACTAAGCCTGACCCTGGTCACATACTGAGCCCTGGGCCCTGCTCATACACTAAGCCCTGGTCCTGGTCACACACTGAGCCCTGGTCCCTGTCCCACACTGAGCCCTGGTCCCTGTCCCACACTGAGCCCTGGTCCCTGTCCCACACTGAACCCTAGTCCTGGTCACACTCTGAGCCCTGACCCTGGTTACACACTGAGCCCTGACCCTGACCACACACTGAGCTCTGGTCCTGGTCACACACTCAGTTTGGTCCTCATCACACAGTGAGCCCTGGTCCCTCTCACACACTGAGCCCTGGTCCTTGTCACACAGTGAACCCTGGTCCCTGTCACACACTGAGCCCTGGTCCCGGTCACCAGTGACTGGGTCCCTGTCGCACAGTGAACCCTGGTTCCTGTCACACATTGAGCCTTGGTCCTGGTCCCATACTGAGCCCTGGTCCCTGTCACACACTGAGCCCTGGCTGCACTTGCCTCTTGCTGTCCATCCTTGTAAGGTGGGAGAACAATGAGGAAAAGTCAGGCAGGCCTTTGCCCGCCGAGGGGCAGGAGTGAATTTCACGGGCCTCAAAAACAGCCCTCTGCCCTCTGTTTTCCATCTCCCCCAGATCATGAAACGATTGTTATAAAATCATGTGCTTACACCTGCCCTGGCTACCAAGAGAGCCTGGCTGCCTCCAGGGCCCTTTGCTGCAACACGGATCTCTGCAACAGCACAGTGAGCCTCAGAGTCAGCTGGGGGCTGCTGGTGCTCAGCATCTGCCTTGCCTGCCTCAACAGATAGCAGTGGGCTCAGCCCTGGGAATGCTCAAGAAGGGATTGGGAGTCTGCCGCGGACTTGCTTTGCGACCTTAGGCAGGGCACTTGCCATTTCTGGGCCGCACCTTCAACTGGAAGGATTCCAGGAGCGAATGGACATGCGTGTAGGCTTTGCAGGGGACAGTGGGGCTGCATCTGCTCACGGCCTTTGCCGCTGTCCAGGGTGCTGCATGGTGATTGCTGCCGGGAGAGGTGGCCACCTGCTGGCCTCTCCGGGATAGCGCAGTTAGGTGGCCACAGCTGTAAACCTGTTAAGGACGCCAGGTGCCAAGTCAGGCACCTCTGGTCGCCCAGACAGTTGCCTTCCAGCCTTCATCTTCACCTGCATTCTAAGGCTGGGTCCTCCTGAGAACCTGGGATCATGCCGACATGTGTTGCTCTAAGTTGGGTCCCAAGACTGTGGGCAAATAGAAACCCTGTGGCGGGCCCTCCTGGTCTGTGTGCAGGGGAGGAGCAGCTGCCCACATGGGGACAGGGGCACCCCAGCACCGTGTGGGTGAGCCCTGGTGGCAGCAGGGCTGATGTGGGAAATGCCAGGCTGCTGAGCACCCCCAGCTCCCCCAGGACATGGTGTCCCCAGGGTCTGCACCCTGGGGGATGCCCTCCTGGAGGCAGATGCACTAACCCCAAACAGAATCTCAGCTCCTATGAACTCCAGTCCACTCTGGACTTGCAGAGCACTGCAGAACAGGAAGACCAAGGGCCAGGCTTTGTCCAGCTGGGAGGCTGGGCACTACTCCCCAATGACCCCCACCACTGCCTGCAAGCCCAAGCCTCTGGTCTCAGTCAGTGTGTTAATTTGCACATCCTTTAATTAAAAAAAACTCACGAGAGTCGTCACTGCCTGTTCCTTGAGTGTGTTAATTGGCTTTCTCCTTAGAGACCCGAAACCCTAAGACAGCGCACCCCCACCCCCAGGCTCTTCCGTGGAGCCCCCCAGACAGGCATTTGTGAACAGAGAAGACTTCACCGAAGCTTCCCTGGAGGGCTTTCCCATACCCTCTCTCCCAGAGGAGGAGCACACAGGTGGCTTCCCCAGTGTTTCCCAGAGCTGGGGCGGGGCTGGGTGGGGTCACCTTCCTCACAAAGCCAGGCTCTTCCACAGCTGCAGCCCAGGGGCAGGGCAGAACACGGCTGACTGCACCCCGCTACAGGCTGGTGTGGCCTGTGTCCTCAGCACCCCAGTTGTCCCTCAAGCACACAAGGGCTCCTGAGATGAAACAGTCCCTCTTACCAGCAGGCTTCTGGGACACAGTTGGCCTCAGCCTGGACTTTCTGCTGAGACACTCACTTCAAGCGCCCAGCAGTGGCTGTTCCTGAGTTGAGTGTTTGCTGCTGGTCGAGGACCCTGTGGGTGCAGATGTTGGTCAGTATCGTGGCTGAGGGGATTACTGACTTCTTTCTCTGGCAGGAGCCCTCCCACCTGCAGGGGACCCTATGAACTGCATCCCCAGAACAGGTTTCTTATGGAAATGGTTCCATAGCTGAATCCCCAGGGATGGAGGGAGTCATCAAAAGGGGCTCCAGTGGGAGTCTCAGCTCTCCTTCTGCACAGTCCCCACCCACCCAGTCTCTGCAGTGGGGCCAGGTGCAGCCTCAGACAGCTCTAATGACCAGTGCCCTCTCCCTGGGTCTGGAATGGCACTTGGTGAGCATCTCATATGCTGTGGGGTCCTTGAAGCCTGTGTGCCCAGCACCCAGATTGGGGGAGGAGTGGTTGGGAGGACAGAGTGAGTGTATGGGCTTTGGCTGGGTGCTGGGGAGTGCAGTCACTGTGAGGACCAGCAGGGGGGACCTGCCACTCTCCTCATGCCCACAAGGCTGTAGGCTGCCCTCAGCCCCAGGGGCCGGGCACAGGAAGAAGTGGGGTATCTCACACACCCTGATTCCAGCTGCCAGCTTCCAGGGTCCACCCCTCCACGCAGGCTGCCCCAGTCATGGCAGTGTGGGCTGACCAAGGACCTTGGGCCTCCGCCACCCTCCCGGCATCCATGTGGTTCCACAGAGAGGCAAATTCTGATCTCAACGAAGACACTCCCAAGGGATGGTCTCCGGGGGGCCCTGGGGGGCTGCAGACTTTAACACTGGGCAACTTTACCACACTTAAAAGCAAACTGGGTGCAGTCAGCGTTGCTGGCTCAGCGTTCTCTAATAAATAGTTTTAATTCAAATTCAAAGTGAGCTGAGATTGCACCGCTGCACTTCAGCCTGGAACAAGAACAAAACTCTGCCTCAAAAAGAAGTCCCACTTCCTATTATTTTTTGCACACGACAATTGCGACAGCCACTTCCTGCCCATTTTTAAATTCTTTCCTGAGTTTGTCTGTTTTTGTGTTTTTCCCATTTGTTTTCTCCTTTTTAAATTGTAAAAGCCGCCTTTGAGAAAATGAACAATTACTTCTTTATTAAATGTAATAAGCCCTTGTCATACATTTTTCAGCTTTCCGTATGCTTTTAAATCCCTTATGCAGAAGGTTGACATTTGTTTCATCAAATCTATCAAGCCTTTCGTTTCCTGCCTAGAACGGCCTTGCCCCAAATAGAAGCAAGTTCGCATGAAGCTGAGTAATTTTCCACTGAACTCTTTGATCCCTCTGGGTCCTGATAACATTCAGTTGCCACAGGCTGGGGGTGGGGGGTGGGGTGGAGGGAAGCCTGGGTGGGGGGGCCCTGGCCTCCATGTCATGCTTCCTCCCTCAGTCCCAGCCTGTCACGTGCACGAGGTCCAGCAGGGACCAGGCCTGGACAGGGTGCGGCGGTGTGCATCTGTCTCCCGGATGGTGCTGCCATCTGTGCCTGGCCAGGGCCTGTGCTCCCTCCTCCGTGGTCCGGGCGATGGGGCTTGGGGTGGAAGAGTACAGTGGCCCCCTCCTGCCCGCTCTCACAGCCTCCTCCCTGAGCTGACCTCTGGCCAAAGGTGTTTGCTGAAACCAAGGCGGGAGGCTGTGGCCTTGGGGTGAAAGGCCTCAGAAGCCTCCGGGTGGGCGAAGGGAGACACTGAAAACCACGTGCTCAGGAGAGATCTCACCTGCCCCAGGGCTGTCATGGTGGCTCACTGGGTGCTTCTGGTGACCTGTCCTTGTTTTCCTGGGGGAAAGTTGACTGCCAGCCCCACCTGTGGGGGCAAGGACTGCACCTTCCCTGGGAAGCAGCGCTCAACGGTCTGCCGACGTGGTGCCTCCTGGCCTGCCACAACTGCTCAAGCTGAAAGCGTCAGGGCCCCTGTGGGACACAGTTCTCTTCTGCTGCCTTGGACGCAGAGATCCAGGCTCTCCAGCCTTTGGACTCCAGGACTTTTACACCAGTGGCCCCTGGCTTCTTGGGTTTTCAATCTATAGTGAGAGTTAGCGCTGTCCCCTCCCATCCTGCAGTGGGTGCTGAGGCTTTCGACTTCCCATAGTCTCCAGCTTGCAGACAGCCCGTCCTGGGACTTCTCAGCCTCCGTAATCATGTGGCCAGTCCCCTGTTAACCCTCTCATACACCCAGCTCCAGATCGTACTGGTTCTGTCTCTCTGGGGAGCCCTGCCTGACACCGGTGTAGGCTTCTTGGTGTTGTGGAAGGTGAATACTGTTCCTTCCTCCTGTGTTTCTTACAGCAGGATGGAAGAGATCTGTGGCATTGTTCCCTGGCAAAAAAGGATGCGAAAGCATATGAAGCTACTTAACAGTGAAAGATAAAAGTTTAAAAAGCTCATTATCACTGGTGCAGCGAAAGCAGAAAATGGCTTAACTGCAACAGTCAAACAATAGTGAGACCTTCAAACAGACAGCATATACTCACAAAACACACAGCGTGTACTAGAAAAACAGGCAGCATATACTAGAAAAATAGACAGCATGTACTAGAAAAACAGGCTGACAGCATATACTAGAAAAACAGGCTGACAGCATATACTAGAAAAACAGGCTGCCAGCATATACTAGAAAAGCAGACAGCATATACTAGAAAAACAGACAGACAGCATATACTAGAAAAAAAGACAGCATATACTACAAAAATGGACAGCATATACTAGAAAAACAGGCTGACAGCATATACTAGAAAAACAGGCAGCATATACTAGAAAAACAGACAGCATATACTAGAAAAACAGACAGCATATACTTGCAAAATCTGTAGACCACAACCACTATCCAAATGCAAGGGCAGTAACTGTTTGGAAGAGCATAGGAGTGAAACTCAGGTGAAAAATACAAGCAGTCTCCCAAGTCACATGGTCCAATCAGGCCCGACTTCGGCCGTCCACACACAGCACCAGGCTTGCTTCATCGGAGAATGAAATGAATTCCACACGCTCAGCGAGCTTCGGAACCAGTCATTCACTGTGTGTCATTGGGGTTCCTCCAGCATCACAAACACGCTGCAGGGTGAAATACTCTTGATTAGGGATTGGCCTGCTAAAGAGGATAGACTTAAATTCACCGCTATGTCTAACAAAGAAAAACTAGCGCATGCTTCACTGCTGTGGAGACGAGAAATTGTAGAAATAAAAGGACAAGACACGGATATCGAGAAAAGAGAGTTTGGGCCCGGGGTCCACTGCTTGCCACTTTTTTTGAGTTGCAAATCTGGGGGCGGGAAAGGTAGGGCATGGCCTTGGTGGTCGGTGACGGCGGGCAGGGCAGATGGGGCGTGGTAGTGATAGGGTCAAGTACATGGCGTGTCAAACAGGTCAGGAATTTGCCGTAGCCGAGATGAGGTGAGAGGCATAATGCGTCAGCAGTTTTCCCACACGTGTCAAAGACATTAAATTAGCGTTACTTTTACTGATTAATTCTTACAAGAAAAAAGCAGCCAGGTGCGGAAGCAGGGCGTGAGAGTGGACCTGGAACGTGACGGCTGAAGCACAGCGTCACACAGAGACAGTTGAGCCCCTGGAGGTCTGCGGCCTCCTGACAGCGTCAGGCCCATCACAAGAGCGTGGAGAAGCGGAGTTTTCCCCTAACTTCCCCAGGAAGGAGACGTCTCGGCCATCTTGGACATCTCCTCCCCTAGCTGGCTAAACAGTGGGGCTTTCCCAGCGCTGGCGCTACCGCACGGCCGAGGCACCCTCCAGGAGCCCTTACGCGGGCGTCACAGAGGGTTTAGAGCAGTTTGCCTTAGTGTCACTCATTTCACGATGTCACCCCAGGTTCACAGTTCCGACCTGAGAGGCATTGGTAAAGGAATTAAGATCACCCACGAATGACTAAGATCACCCACGAATGACTAAGATCACCCACGAATGACTAATATCACCTATGAATAACTAAGATCACCTATGAATGACTAAGATCACCCACGAATGACTAAGATCACCTACGAATGACTAAGATCACCTATGAATGACTAAGATCACCCACGAATGACTAAGATCACCTATGAATAAGATCACCCACGAATGACTAAGATCACCTATGAATAAGATCACCCACGAATGACTAATATCACCTATGAATAACTAAGATCACCTACGAATGACTAAGATCACCCACGAATGACTAGGATCACCCAAGAATGACTAAGATCACCTACGAATGACTAAGATCACCCACGAATGACTAAGATCACCTATGAATAGCTAATAACTACGGCTATATTTCTAGTTACTTTCTTCTTCATTATATGTATGGAAATAGGCTGAGGCACTTATGGGGTCTTTTCCCTACAAATTAGTGATCTGACTGTGGAAGAGGATAGGCTTATGTTCAGCACTGTATCTAACGCAGAAAAACTGGCGCATGCTTCACTTCGGCTAATGACGGCACTTTCAAAACTGTGCCCACTTTTTTTTTTTCAACTATATACTATTCAAGTCCCTGTTGGATCTGGAAGTTTTTTTTTTTTTGAGACGAAGTTTTGCTCCTGTTACCCAGGCTGGAGTGCAATGGCACGATCTCGGCTCACTGCAACCTCCGCCTCCTGGGTTCAGGCAATTCTCCTGCCTCAGCCTCCCGAGTAGCTGGGATTACAGGCACGCGCCACCACGCCCATCTAATTTTTTGTATTTTTAGTAGAGACAGGGTTTCCCCATGTTGACCAGGATAGTCTCAATCTCTTCACTTCGTGATCCACCCGCATCGGCCTCCCAAAGTGCTGGGATCACAGGCTTGAGCCACCGCGCCCAGCCTGGAAGTTCTTAAACTGTATCTCTTCATTTGTTTCAATGACAGGAAAAGGTGAAGCACTTTATAAACGCTTATTTGGAGATTTGGTGGACTTTGTGGAAGAGAACAGATTTCAGCGGACTCCCCAAACCGTAGTGGTAGATTGGGAACCAGCGGCGACCAAGCTCTTACAAGTGAATTTCAAGGTGCTGCCATTAGGTTTGTTTTTTCGATTCAGCGCGACGCATTTGGCAGAGAATGGGAGCACTCAGCTAGGGCCAGAGTGACACATGCTATAAACGAAAAGTAAAATTCTAAGTCCCCCAGCTGACTGAATGGCCCCCCTGTTGGCCAAGGGGATCTTAAAGAAACTAAGTAAGGCATGGCTGGAGGGCGGGGGATCCGACGGGGCGTGCCACTATACCCTCCTCTTTCTGGAGTTTAGGCAGAACTGGCCAGCATTCTCATTCAAACAGAGACCTTAAGACTGACAAAAAACTATGTAGCAGTAGGATACCAAACTCCAACCTGACCCTGGTGTAGCAGCACATGACAGACAGCAGGCCCCGAAGGAAGGCAAAGTGTTTTACCCTCAAAGGTATTTATTTGATGCATTTTGAAATGGCCCTGCAAAGCTGTGCCTGGCAGGGGAAATTTGCATTCTGCAGAGAATTTCTTTCCCTTACTAAGCATTTTCTACAGAGTCTGACACCGTTAAAGGTCCAATAAGAGACATTTACCATCGGGGCTCCCTGGAGCCCACTACCTGAGGGCTTCATCTATGTAATAAGAGCCTTGGCTTCCACAACCTCCCTTATCTTAACTCAAGCATTCCTTTAGCTGAATGCAATTCTTCAGACAAAGCGTAACTCCCTCAGCCAACTGCCATTCAGAAGACCCTTGAATCCACCGACCACCTGGGAGCCCCAGTTCTGAGATGCCCTGTCTTCTTAGGCTGACCCAATGTCCACAAAATGTATAAAACGAAGCTGTTAGCCACCTTGGGCACGTGTTCTTGGGTCCCTAAGGCTGTGTCACAGGCCATGGTCTCACATTTGGCTCAGAATAAATCTCTTCAAATGTACGGAGCCTGGCTTTGATCCTCAGCGGCATTCATATACTTTGCTTTTTGACCTCCTTCTTTCTGAGGACAGTCTGTCTGCTCACAATGGTCATAGCTCTGCGGCTGCCGCTAGTGTGCCTGTTTATGCTTGCGGAAACGCGGACGTTATTGCCTGTTGCATTGTGGAAGGGGCTGATGAAAAGTTCTGTCACGTTTTCATGTTTCTCAGGTAAGTCCCCCTTACAAATGTGAATACATATTTTTTAAATGATGTCAGTTTTTCCCAGAATTATGTTGTTGAGGTTTTGATCTCTTGGGATTATGGCATTTGGGTTGTGTCCTCTGGGATTATGGCCGACTTCCAGTCAGCACGGAGCGGACGCAGCAGTCACCTGGGAGTGGAGCTGCCTCGGGAGACGGATCTCTCCAACACCAAATAAAGCAGGGAAGACCCGGCGGTAATTTGTCGAAAGCCCAGCTCATTTAACAAAGGAAGGTTCTGCCTTTATAACGGCTTACTCTTTAGATGTTACACATGGAAGAATCTTAGGTTCATAGTTTTAGGAATCACGTATGAAAGGGTTCCGGTTTACAGTTTAGGGCTCACAGGTGAAAAGGTTTCTGGTTTGATCTTGTTTTAAGTAAAAATAGTGTCTTCCAGAGAGTTTCCCCAAGACCAAGGGTGTTATTTTCAGGAAGGAGATTCAGGAGGCGCCAGCTGGCCTGCTCTCTCTTCTATTGAGATGCACAGTGGATGACAGAGGGGGAGGGAATCCCAGATGCCTGGGTCTCCCTCCTCAGTGTGGCAGAGACCACTATCTTCATGAGAAGGTGGCTTGAGTGCTAAGGCGGGAAGGATGTAGGGTGGATACAAGCAAAGTTAGAAATCGGATTTAAACCCCCACTTTAGCCGTAACTACAACTACAGCTTTGGTGAACGTGTGGCCCTTCAACAGCGTGGGAGATGAGGGGGAAGCTTGGCCCTTTAACCCCGGGCATGAGGGGGAGAAGTGTCCCTTGCACAGATCAGGATGGAGGCCCTCACGTTGCTTCAGGGCTCAGGTCACCCCACCAATGAGGAGCGCCAAGCTGAGCCGTTAATACAAAAAGTGGCCCTGGACAGGTGACGGTCTCTGGAAAGCTGGAAAAGCAAACAGCAAGGCCCAGCAGGGAAGGCACAGCCCCAAGCAGCCCCTGCATGAAAGCCACGTCCAGGGTCCCGACTTCCAGTCTTCTGAAGGCAGTAGGAGCTCTACATTTAAAGAAGTGAAGGCAGAAAGTGGGTGACTAATGAACAGTCAGAGTCAATGATCAGATTGTCCTGGAGGGTTTTTAAAAAGAGCTGATGAAACACTAAGGGTCGGAGGCACACAGGGTTCCCAGCAGGGCTAGTGAAGTGGAATTCTCCCACAGACACTGCAGCAAAGCGCTCCCTGAACCCAGGGGATCGCAGCCCTGGGGTGACAGTGCGATGGCCGGCATTCCAGCACCAGTGCGGAAGCCAGAGACCGTGGCTGAGGGGTTGTGCAGTCACTGCTGTGACAGGACACCACTGTGCATGTGGCTCCCGTGGGGAAGAAGCACCTCTCATGGACACTCGGGAGTGAGAATTCCGAATCAAGTCAGTCTCCTTCCCGCCAGGCCGAGGTGGGGTAGGGCCAGGCCAGGAGAGGCACCTGTGGCTTCTCCCAGTTCCGTTGGCCAACCTCAGACACATGGCAGCACAAACCGCAAGGCAGGCTGGAAATGTAGCCGGTTCACATGCCGGGAAGAAGAGGACGTGTGTGGATGGGCAACAAACCTCGCCTTTCACATCTAACATCTTCACAATGCCGAAATCAAAGCTCTGCCGGCCGGGCGTGGTGGCTCATTCCTGTAATCCCAGCACTTTAAGCAGCCGAGGTGAGCGGATCACCTGAGGTCAGGAGTTTGAGACCAGCCTGGCCAACATGGTAAAACCCTATCTCTATTTAAAATACAAAAATTAGCTGGGCATGGTGGTGTGCACCTGTAATCCCAGCTACTAGCTACTCAGGAGGCTAAGGCAGGAGAATTCCTTGAACCTGGGAGGCGAAGGTTGCAGTGAGCTGAGATCATGCCACAGCACGCCAGCCTGGGTGACAGTGAGACTTTGTTTCAATAAATAAATGGATAAATAAATAACAGCACTGCCTACCTGGAAACAAACACTCAGCACAACTCTCCTTGAAGATTTAGGTTAAAATAAAGACAATTTTAGACCTGGAGATCTGAAAGAGATCTCTACCAACAGAAGCTTTCTCAAAGACATTTTAAGGAATGACCTCCATAGACAATGGAATTCACCGTGCCAATACATTTCCAATGCAAAATGCTGAGCAAAGAAAACACATGACGAAGAGGAGACAAACGTGAACCCTGATCACAGTGAGAACATCCAGTGTACGCTGTTAAAAACCAAAAGGGAACTTCAGTACTGGACAGTTACAACACAGCAATCAAAAGAGGGTGACCAGAGTTAAGCAGCTCGAGAGTCTCTATTTTTTTATGGGAAGATACTGAATGGTAACGTTATACTTCAAGTTACACAATTTACTTTCCATGTTTATTTATTTTTGAGATGGGGTCTCGCTCCGTCATCCCGCCTGGAGTGCAGCGGGAATCGCGGCTCATTATAGCCTCAAACTCCCGGGCTCAGGCAGTTCTCCTGCCTCAGTCTCCTGAGTAGCTGGGACCACAGGCACGCGCCACCATGCCTGGCTAACAAAATTTACTTTAAAATGTCCAAGGCAACCATGAAAATGATGGACATGAGTATATGTCTTCCAAAGTGGGAGAGAAAAAGAGGGAACCTAAAATTTACTTTAAAATGTCCAAGGTGGGCCGGGCGCGGTGGCTCAAGCCTGTAATCCCAGCACTTTGGGAGGCCGAGGTGGGTGGATCACGAGGTCAAGAGATCGAGACCATCCTGGTCAACATGGTGAAACCCCGTCTCTACTAAAAATACAAAAACTTAGCTGGGCATGGTGGCGCGTGCCTGTAATCGCAGCTACTCAGGAGGCTGAGGCAGGAGAATTGCCTGAACCCAGGAGGCGGAGGTTGCGGTGAGCCGAGATCGCGCCATTGCACTGCAGCCTGGGTAACAAGAGCAAAACTCCGTCTCAAAAAAAAGAAATGTCCAAGGTAACCATGAAAATGATGGACATGAGTATATGTCTTCCAAAGAGGGAGAGAAAAAGAGAGAACCTAAAAATGGATGACTGGGGATAAACCGAAAGCAGAAACAAAGTGAGCCACTCCGTGTGCATGAATGATCACATAACCACTGAGGGGCTGGCGTTGAGAGTCAGAAGACAGAGACTGTCAAACCGAACAGAGCAACAACAGCAACAAAATATCTCGACAGGGTGTTTCAATGAGAAACGTCTAAAACACAACTTACAGAAAGTTTGAAAGTCACAGAATGAAAAAAAAACCTCCAGGCAAACACAGAAGGAAGCCCCTGCCTCTGATGCTGGCGCCGGAGATGCACGACCATTTCCGTGGGTCAAATGAGGGCCCCACGGGGAGAAAGCCAGCCTGCGTTCCTCTGCAACCCGGTCAATCAACTGGCTTCAGGGAGAGGGACTGGAGAGAAGGTGGGCACGGATGCAGGACTCATCCAGCTTCGGGAGGATTCTCAGGGACCAGGTGGAATCGAGACACAACAGGCCAGGTTCAAGGGAACTGTAGGAGGGGTCTCCACAGAAACACCCCTGAGATTGCGGCTCAGTTCTAAGCACGTGTCTGGCTTGGAGAGCAGTCATCAGCTTATGACATGGGTTCAAGTTAAATCTTTGATGTCTCCCCACAGGCTGACCCCTCTCCAAGTGATTGGGAAGCTAGGAGGCAAAAGGAGAGGCACAGGGGGAGGAGGAGACACGCCACACACCACAGGCTCACACACACAAAGCATGCACACCTCCCACTGCTGGTTGCCAGCCCGACGCCAGACCAAGGTTAAGGCAGTGAGCTGTGCATTTCCAAAAGTGGAGAATGACTGGCTAGGTGGAGATGAAGTGGCTGCAGTACAGACTCAGCAGGGGCAGGAGGGGAGTCTGGGGGCGAATCAGGGACAGCAAAGGCACGGAGGAGGGAGGATGGCTCCAGCCCCTGCACAGCTCCTGCCGTCTATCTCCATGCATATAGGAATTGAGCGGGGAGGGCCACGGGTGCTGAAGCAGGCGGGGTCTGTGCACGGTGGCTTGTGGTTAGGGATGGCCATGCATTTGCTCCCTCAGAACACGGACTGAAGGTGGATCCCAAGTCACCCTCTTGGGATGTGCCGGGCCACCTTCACGGCCTAGGGGGGAAGATGTCTGTAGGTGCACACTGTGCCCCCCAAGGAGTCCCCGTGCTCCCCGCCAGACTTGGGGCAGTGCCCACAGTCCTGACTCCTTGTAGACATGGCAGGAAGTCTTCTGATGCCCTCTGCATTGGGATTGTCCTTTGCTTGTCTGCTCTGGGCCCTGCTGCATGTCCTTCCCGGTCCTCACAACCACGGATGACGTGGCAAGCACCCTCTCATCTGCTGCCCCATGCCATGGGGGTGAGGGAGGCCCAGGCCCATTGATCAGCACTGCTGGGATCAAGTCTGTTGGACTAACCAGGTTGCCTACACGTTGCTGTGCCACACCACTGGCATGGGGCTCCAGACCTGGCATCATGCTGCCTTTTCTTAGACACTATCTCAGCCTGGTTCACAGGAATCCCTGAAGGCAGGGGGCTGGTCTGCCCCGAAGAGGGAGCCCCTCTTCCTCCACAGAACACCTTGGCGGTGTCCAGTCTATTCGAGGACAGCTTGCCCTGGCCTTGCCCTATGAGTACTGCCCTGGGATCTTCCCCAGGTGGCTCTAGAACCCCTATACCAGGGAAGAAATCAGGGTGGGGGCTCCTGGACTGCCAGAGTGCCTTCTGTTTGCCCTCTCTGCTGCCTTGGGGCTTTGCTGGGCCCTCACCCTGCAGCTGAGATAGAGGAACTGTCCCAGGTCAGCCTTGTCGACCATTTTGTCCCCAGGAGGCAGACTCCAGCGGGGAGTGACCAGACCTACAGGAAGGGAGAAGGGCCCGGAGGTGACATGGGGAGGGAGGCTTGGGACCTGCACCTCATCACTGCGTCAGCACAGTGGCATGACTGAGGCCCACAGGAAGTAAGTTCTGGGACTGACATCCTGGTCTCAAAGTCAGGGCATCTGGGAAGCCAGAGAGTCCAGAGCAAGACAAGGGTGCTGACGCTGGCACCTCCACGCTTCAGTTGCACCCACAGTTCCCTCTGGATAGGAGGGACCTTCTGGGGTCCACTGTAGCCCCAGCCTCCTTGTGGGTGGGCTGAGGAGGGATGGGCAATGCTGGCTCATGGCCACAGGCTCAGAAACCCCCAAAACAGATGAGAACAGACCCAGCTGATGGGAGGGGTGCACACAGGCAGGGACGGCAGGAGGACTAGGTGGCATCCCGGGGAGATTGCACCACCACACCAAGGACATGCTGGGAAGCCGCTGGAATGTTCTGCCCAAGGACAGCTCTGACAGGATGTGGGAGGTGCAGGGGGACACACAGCACATCACAGCTGCTACAGGCGCTCAGGCCTCTGAGAGTCCCAAAGAAGAACGGGGAGTGGGGAACTGCCACAGTAAATGAGCATAACACGCAGATCCCAGCCCTTCCCTGCTAAAACCCTCCCAGCACCTCGTCTGGCTCCCCACAGACCCCAGCCCAGGCCTCGCGCCACCTTGCTGTCCACTCCTGTGTCCCGGAATGGAAGCTTCTTTTCCCAACTGCACTGGCGGCTGCCTCCAGCTTCCCTTTCAGCTCTGCCCCCCAGTGAATTCCCCACTCAGCCTTGTGGTGCCCGCCACGGCCCCTCCTGCAGTTGGAAGGACTTGACTCGGGTGTTACAAACGTAAACGGACGAGGCCACAGCCTACACGCTCCCGAAACCAACCACCCGTAAGCACCCCACCAAATGCAAGCCGTCTTCAGGTCCCCACAGCCTGGCTCCAGTCACCAGAAAAACACACAAGGGGCCTCTGGACATCCCTGTAGCGTGACCCAGAGGAGGAGCCAACTGGAGCTCCCAAGCTCTGCAGCCCTGACAGCCCCCAAGCTCTGCAGCCCTGACAAGAATGCTGAGGGGTGACCGCCAGTCAGGGGACGGACCACGCACCTGCTCCTCTCCTGCTTTCTGGACAACACAGTGACTGTGGCCAGGCGGCATCGCCCATGTGGCTGGAAGTCTCCCGCCATGACCAGCCCTCTCTGCCCGTGGGATGGGGCAAGCTGAAAGCTTTCCTAACTCCATCCTGCTTCATCTGACGCAGGCAAGACGATGGGATCCAAACAGACGCTTTCCTGCTTGTGGGAGCTTTGCCTGGGGACTCTGCAGTGCTGTGTGGGGTGACAAACACCTCCCTGGGCCTGTGCGGTCCTGGGGACACAGCTGTGTGAGCAGTGAGCATGAAAGGGCCCCTTCCTCTAGGCTGGCCCCAGGCCACGGCCACCGCAGGGCAGTTCAGCCCTCGGGTGTTACAACCCTGGGCTGATCACATCAAGCCCTGGCCCAATGTGGCGGTGCAGGCTCCAAGCTGCGTCATGGTGCCTGGAGCTGCCATTCCCAGGGCATTGGGAACCCTGTCATCCTCTCCCATGGCCAGGTGCCCTGCCCCAGTAGACTTGGAGTGAGTGCCTCTCCAAGGGAGGATGGACAGGTAGTGCCAGGTACTGCTGATCTGTCCTCTCAAGGGAAGGCGGGGCCCCTGAGTGTCAGCATCAGCAGGGAGGCAGGGGGCAAGAGGCCAAGTGTGTTCCCCTACCCAGGGGTCTAGGCGGAGGGTCCCTGGGGCTTTGGTGGGTCCCCCTGGAGTGTCCAGGCTCTGGCTTCGGAAGGTTGGAGTCAGTAGCAAGAGGAGCTGAGGCAGAGCTCATCAGAGCAGATCTCAGGATTTCCTGGTCGTTGAAACTGGAGAAGGCCGCAGTGGAGTGGAAGCCGCTCTGGGGCAGCAGGAAGGGGGCAGCCTCCCTGGGGCTGGGGCTGCCAGGCCTCAGCATGGGCCTTGGAGCTCAGGCCTTGGAGGGCAGATCTGAAGGGTGCTGAGGAGCAAGGGCTCTGTGGTCCCTCCCACCCACTGGTGGATGTGAGGCAGGGGACGGCACACTCTGGGCCTCAGTTTCCTCCAGTGGAAATGGGGACGGTGACCACAATGCCCCCTTCCTAGAATTGCTGCAGGCTTCTGTGAGACAACACGAGACCAAACCACAGATCCCCCTGCAAGGTTCGGTGCCTGGCATGTGTCTGCTGGAGGGAGCTCATGGGACCAGGGGACCCTGAGAGCGGCCCCCAACTTAGGCCTCATAGGCTCCTTATGGCTCCATTAATCTGAACCACCGACAACACGTTTTAGGATGGAAAAGGGGGATGTGAGCCACTGGGCAGGGCCCCTGCCTGGGTGAGGGTGGAACCAGGCAAGCTGCTGCCTGTCTTTCAGCCTGGTGTGGCTCCCAGCACCCGGCCTCTCATGGTCTCCTGGGTAATCCCAGCTCCTTAGCTGGACCAGTGAGGTCAGCCAAGACTGGGCCTGGGACATATTTCCATCTCCTTCTACACACGTTGTGCCCCTGGGGACTCACTGAATTGCCCAGGGAGGACTGAGCCCCTGACTTCGAGGGGCTCCTGTGGGCTCATGTTCCCGCTCCATGTGCCCAGCACAGGGCTTGGGGAAGAAGAGGCAAAAATGCCAGTGGGGTAATTCAGGAGGTGCCACCCCCCATCCTTCCCTCCTGCACGGGACCTTGCTCGGAGATGAGTCATCCAAGGTCCAACCTTTGCGGCCAGTTCAGCATGTTAAGAACTTGAAGTTGTTAATTCAGCCTAACAAGAAGTAAAAAAGAAAAAAACACCTCAAATCAGCAACTCTTCTTAGAACCCTAAGGGAAGTGAGACCACACAGCAAACTGACCCCCAACCTCCACCGCCAAGACTGGAGAGAAAGACAGGTGTATATGGAGAACTGTCACTCACGAAGGGCAGGCTCCGTGGGGTCAGTGCCAGAACAGGAAATCTGGAGCAGTCCCGGAAGAGCCTCTGAGCACAGTGTGCGCAAGTGTAAGAGCTAAGATCTGTTGGGAGCCCGAGCACGAGGGCCACTTGCGTGAGCTTCGCCTCCAGGAGCTCTATGAGGTGCTCACCACAAAGATAAAAACAGAATTCTCTTCTGTGTCAGGCAGCAAGAGAAGAAGAATGGCCATCGTGAAACAAGCCAGGGCATCCTGTTCTTCAAAACCCCAGCCTTTAGGAGATACTGTCTTGCCAGAGCCTAATCTACTGGGTTTTTTCAGACCTGAACTATCTGGGAGAAGGGAAACACCCACACCCAGCCTCTCTAGCCTGCCACATGTGGGAAGGGTCACACACAGCCCCAGCCCCTACTAGTCATCCTGTCTCATTTAAGTCAAGGAAACACTGAGAAGCCCTTGTAATGTCCACGGGTTGGGGGCACAGGCTCAATGAAGACCTACCCACAGGAGCATGGAACACTTCCCTCCCCACACACCGTACCCCCGCATCACTACAGGACTCTTTACAGCAGTTTCTTTTATGCAGTATATTATGTGTGGCATTCAGCACAAAATTCTAAGGCAGGCTAAAAGGCAAAAGGCACAGTTTGAAGCAATGGAGGAAAGATTAGAACCAGACTCAGACGTGGCAGGGACCTGGAGTTATCGGCTGGGAATTTTAAACAACTGTGATGAATACGCTAAGGACCCTCATGGAAAAGTATACAACAGGCAAGAATAGATGGGGAATGTGGACATCGAGACGGGAATTCCCAGGACAAGTGAAAAACACCTTCTGGAGATCAGACACACTGTGACAGAAACAGAGAGAGCCTTAGCTAGTCTTACTAGTAGACTGAGCACAGCTGAGGAGAGAATCTCGGAGCCTGAGAATACAGCTGGAAAGAAAAGAGAAGAAAGACTGAAGGAAATGGAACAGAATATCTGAGGCCTGTGAAACAATTGCCAATGGTGTAACATGCACATAGTGGGAACACTGGGAGGAGGAGAGAAAGAAAGGAACAGAAGAAAT
Organism: Callithrix jacchus; assembly: GCF_049354715.1. Taxonomy (NCBI): domain Eukaryota; kingdom Metazoa; phylum Chordata; class Mammalia; order Primates; family Cebidae; genus Callithrix; species Callithrix jacchus. Next base: position 54,656,966 of record NC_133517.1, read on the forward strand.
ATTTCAATCAAAAATTATTAACATCAGACACTGTGAGAAGTAGAAAACTTCTTCTTCAAAGCTTCCTTTCTTGTTAAGGAGTAAATCCTTCTTGCTTTTTGCTAGTAACTCTTTGTTAAGCCCTATCCTATGTAGCTGTTAGACATGTAATGCTCACAGGCACGTAGCACATTCTATGTCCTTGTACTTTAACCGAGATACTGTGCTGGACGTGCTCACAGGCATGTCCCAGCTCGCAGCCTATGCCCCTTCCTTATTTGGACTTCCTTTTTGTTCTCCATTGCTTTTACCTGTTTAGAAAAGTTTTAAGTTGTTGGCCAATCAGGTTTTAGTTTAGATTGTGAGGTCTGGCTCCAACCAATTAGGATCAGACACAGCAGTAAGGACGACCCCAAATGTATAAGGGATGAATATGTCTGCTTTTCCTCTGTTCATTGCACTCTTGCGGCAAGATGGTTGAAGAGGATACCCTTTCTGCAGGAAGTAAAGATTGCCTTGCTGAGAGATCCTTTGTCTTAGTGCTGATTTTTCCTTGTGGCACCGAGCATCTGTTTCCAACAGACACCAAACCACAGATTCAAGAAGCTCAGAGAACACCCCAAGCAGGATAAACTCAGAAAACAAAACAAAGCAAATATACACACCTAGGCATATCATAGTCAAACTTCAGAAAAATCCAAGATGGAAAAGAAACCAGGGGTTGAGTGAGGGACACCTTATTTACACAGGAGCAACGCTGAGAATAATGCCTGACTTACCCTCATAAACCATGCAAACAAGAAGACAGTGGAGTGAAACATCTAAAGTGTTAGAAGACAAAAGAAAATACACTAACCTAGAATTCTGCATCCTGTGAAATTATCCTTCAAAAGTGAAAAGAAATTTCATTTCAGGTAAATGAAAATTTGAGGGAATTCATTGCCAATAGAACGGCCTTGCCAGAAATGTTTTTCAGAAGTTCTGCAGAGAGAAAGAAGATGATATAGGTCAGCAACCCTGATCTACATAAAGACAGGAAGAGCATGTCAGAAGGAATTGGTAAAGAGAAAAGGAAGCCTTTTATTTTTTCTTAATCTTGATTTATCTAAGAATGTGCTAAAAGAAAATAACAACGATGACAGAGAGGCCGGCCGTGGAGGCTCACGTCTGAAATCCAGCACTCTGAGAGGCTGAGGCAGGTGGACCACCGGAGGTTGGGAGTTCGAGACCAGCCTGGCCAACATGGTGAAATCCCGTCTCTACTAAAAATACAAAAATTAGCTGGGCGTGGTGGTGGATGCCTGTAATCCCAGGTACTTGGGAGGCTGAGGCAGGAGAATTGCTTGAACATACGAGGCAGAGTTGCAGTGAGCCGAGATCACACCACTGCACTCCAGCCTGGGCAACAGACTGAAACTCTGTCTCAGAAAATAAAATAATAAAATAAAACCCAGAATGTGTATTTGATGGTCATGGTTATGTATATGTGAAATGAAGGACGGCAGTGGGACAACAGACAGGTGGGTGGAGTTAAGAATATCTCATGTGAAATGAAGGACGGCAGTGGGACAACAGACAGGTGGGTGGAGTTAAGAATATCTCATTATGTGAAATGAAGGACGGCAGTGGTACAACAGACAGGTGGGTGGAGTTAAGAATATCTCATTATGTGAAATGAAGGACGGCAGTGGTACAACAGACAGGTGGGTGGAGTTAAGAATATCTAATTATTTACTGATTTTGAGACGGGGTCTCGCTCTGCCACCCAGGCTGGACTGCGATGGTGTAATCTGGACTCACTGCAGCTTTGCCTCTCGGGTTCAAGCCGTCCTCCTGCCTCAGCTTGTTGAGTAGCTGGGATTACAGGCACGCGCCACCACACCTGGGTAATTCTGTATTTTTAGTAGAGATGGGGTTTCACCATGTTGGCCAAGCTGGTCTCAAACTCCTGACCTCAAGTGATCTGCCCGTCACAGCCTCCCAAAGGGCTGGGATGACAGGTGTGAGCCGCTGCGCCCAGCCTAAGGATATCTTATTATCAAAGGGCTTGAGTTCCCTCTGAAGCCACATGAAATATGAAAGTCAACTTGGATGGGACGTAACTATATATTGCAAACTCTAGGGCAACCACTGAAGAAGTGAGACCCAGCCTCTCAAAAAAAAACAAGGAAATGAGCTATCAAGCCATGAAAAGAAATGGAGGAACCTTAAATGCATATTAATTACTAACTCAGATAAGTCACTTCGAAAAGGCTACAAACTGTGTCATTCCAACTACACAACGTTTTGGAAAAGGTGAAAGCGTGGAGACAATAAGAAACCAGAGATGCCAGAGGCTGGGGCGGGGCAGGAGGGGTGAACCTGCGATTGCAGGCTTTCTGGTCCTCTCCTGAGGCAGGGAAAACACTCACAGGCTGCTGCAAGGAGGGATACAAGTCACGTACATTTGTCAAAACCCACAGAATGTTCGTCACCAGGAGGAGACCCCACCTCAGTCCAGGACCCTGGCTGATAACAAACTATCCAGGTTCCTCAGATGTGGCCAGCACACTCCTGCGGTGGAGGAGGTGCCTGTGCCAGGTCACGGGGTAGGTACATGGACATTTTCTGCAGGTTTTGATCAATTTTGCAATGAACTAAATCTGTGGTATAAAAATAAATTCTATTAAAAGAATCCAAGGCCCCCTCTCATCTCTCGATAAGATAAAGTTTGCTCCTCTCAGTCCTGGAGAAAGAAGAGGCCACACCCCACCACATTCCACCCCCATGGACCCCCAGTCCGGACCCCATGCCTTTTCTCAGCATCCTCAGACCAGCAGGACTCGCAGTGATGGGGAATCAGGCACCTGACTTCTTCATCCACCTTTGACTGGGGGCCTCCAGCCTTGACCTTCGCTCTCAGTTTTCCAGGACGGTCCAGAGCCAGTTCTCCCATGACGTGATCCGTTTCCAGGGCAGGTTCCAGGGCGAGATAAAAGGATTGGGGCTGAACAGGGTGGAGGGAGCATTGGAATGGCACTCTGGGCAAAGGCAGAGGTGTGCATGGCAGTGCCTTGGCTGTCCCTGCAAGGGGCACGGGCACTGGGCACCAGAGCCGCTCAGGCCCCCAGGACGGTGCTGCCCTTTGAAGCCATGCCCCAGCGTCCAGGCAACAGGTGGCTAAGGCTGCTGCAGATCTGGAGGGAGCAGGGTTATGAGCATCTGCACCTGGAGCTGCACCAGACCTTCCAGGAGCTAGGGCCCATTTTCAGGTAAAGCCCTCCCTGGCCCTTGCTGGGAACACCCAGATCATTGCCCCTGCTGCCCAGGACCCTGCCAGGCACACAGCACTGCCATTCCCAGCTGGTCCTGGGGCTCTGCATCCTTTGGAGGATGGAGAGGAAGGGCAGCGTGTCCTGGTCTGTGGCTGTGTCAGTGCAGGCAATGGTGTGGAGCAAACCCCAGCTTGCTGCAGAGAGGGCAGGACTCAGAGACACTAAGGTAGAGAGGTTCCAGGGAGCCAGCAGGAGGGCTTCAGCTGTGAAGCCACTAATCCAGGAGCGGGGAGGGTGACAGCAGACTGCTGGATGGGGACTGCAGGGTGGGGCCAGGGAGGACATGACCCCATCCAGCAGAGCCTTGTGCTTGGCCCCACAGGTCCGAGTTGGGAGGACCACGCACGGTGTGGGTGATGCTGCCGGAAGATGTGGAGAGGCTGCAGCAGGTGGACAGCCTGCACCCCCGCCGGATGAGCCTGGAGCCCTGGGTGGCCTACAGACAACATCGTGGGCACAAATGTGGCGTGTTCTTGCTGTGAGGGGCGAGCCGGGAGCTGGGAGCTGGGGGAAGGGTGGGCAGCCTGGGAAGTGAGAGAGGCAGGAGCTGAAAGTGTCTGCCCTGGGCCCGTGTGGCAGGTGGTGAGAGTGAGCACCCAGCTCGGAGGACGGCCATCCCCTGGGGTCACATCTGTCCTGCAGCTGGGGAAGCCGGGGGTGGAGAAATGGGCATGGACACCTCCGCAGAGGAGAGGACACAGAGCAATGAGCCCTTCTGTGTAGGGAGAACCTGCTCTGCACCGACCTTGGCGACTGCTTTCTCTTGCGCCTGGGGACTTTCTTTCCACAGTCAGGAAACTGAGGCGCCAAGAAGGGGGCTCCCACTGGCCCAGCTCACAGGCTATGTGTGCTGAGCCTGGTGTCCACCAGGGCTGCAGCCTCTCCATAGGGTGCCCTTGGCTTCTGCAGTCCTGGCAAACCTTGGTGATGGGGACAGTTCTGGCCAGGAGGCAGGTGGGGACACAGGTGGCTGGTGGCTCCCTTGCTCTCAGAAGCAAGGCATGAGGTGGGGCGGTTGATGGCACTGGGGAGATGTTTCCTGGGCCATGGAGAGGGTGGTGCCTTGTCAGGTGGGCAGGAAGAGGCTGGTGCTTGGAGTCGGTCACCTGCAGGGAAGTTGCCATTAGAACAAGGGGAGGACTGGACCAGGATGTCACAGCGGCGACAGCCCCCATTCCATGGCAGGAAGGGAATGCTCTTGGGAATAGTGGGGTTTAGGTAAAAGGGCACCCATGGGTGGGGGTCTTTACTGATGCTGGCCTACAGACCACATCTGGTAGGGAGTCAGGACCCAGGAAGCAAGTCCAGGAGGCTGGATGCGCATATGGGAAGGAAGGGGAGCGCTCCTGTGTGTGTGCTTGTCTTGCATCTGTGCACATGCCTGTGTGTTTCTCTGTATCTGCATTGGCACATGCATTGTGTGTACATGCCTGAGTGTGTGCATGTGTGATGTGTGGTATGAGTGCACCAGTGTCTCTCTGTGTACATTGGCAGGTGCTGGCATGGGTGTAGTGTCTGCACACGTGCACATGTGTCTCTTCACATGTGTGTTGAGGTCTTACACAGGCACATGTGTACATGTGTCTCTTCACATGTGTGTCGAGGTCCTGCATGGACACACAGGTGTACATGTGTCTCTTCACACACGTGTGTTGAGGTCCTGCATGGGCACACAGGTGTACATGTGTCTCTTCACACACGTGTGTTGAGGTCCTGCATGGGCACACATGGACATGTGTCTCTTCACACACGTGTGTTGAGGTCCTGCATGGGCATACATGTACATGTGTCTCTTCACACACGTGTGTTGAGGTCCTGCATGGGCACACGCGTACATGTGTCTCCACACATGTGTGTTGAGGTCCTGCATGGGCACACGTGTACATGTGCATCTTCTGCCTCTCATCACTGTCAACACCTGACAGCAGCCAGCTGGACATGAATAAAGGAGTTTTGCAGGAATGTGGCTGAGAGGGGAACACTCTCCCCACCATTCCCTGGGGACTTCCATGGAGCCCCCACCACTGTGAGGGCATGGGATGAGGTGGTGCCAGTCTTGGGACGTCAGGTCCCAGGAATGACCTCAGTTACCCCCTCAGAACCTGTGGGCAGAAGCTACCATCTCATCCCCTGTTTAGAACTGAGTGGCCTTTGCCCAGCACCTGCAGGCCACTCTGAGAAAAGGCTACAGCTGGAACAGAAGCAGGCAGCATCCTGCAGGGCCCCCAGTCAGCTCCCTGGACGCCGATTCCATCTGGGGACAAGGGGGATGGGATGCGGGTCGGGCCTGTGTCTTGCCGGGCGGCATCACAAGCTCTGCCCTGGCCTCTGTAGGAACGGGCCTGAATGGCGCTTCAACCGATTGCGGCTGAACCCCGATGTGCTGTCACCCAAGGCTCTGCAGAGGTTCCTCCCGATGGTGGATTCGGTGGCCAGGGACTTCTCCCAGGCCCTCAGGAACAAGGTGCTGCAGAACACCCGGGGCAGCCTGACCCTGGACATCCAATCCAGCATCTTCCACTACACCATAGAAGGTGTGGACCAGGTGGGAAGGTCCAGCCTCAGAGACCATGGAGTGGCCAGGGACGGGAAAGGGGAGCTGGAGGGAGCGGGGGAGGCAGCCAGGAGGCTGGGGCTGCCTTGGGCTCACAATGCCTCCTTCCCACAGCCAGCAATTTAGCCCTTTTTGGAGAGCGGCTGGGCCTGGTTGGCCACAGCCCCAGCTCTGCCAGCCTGAGCTTCCTCCATGCCCTGGAGGTCATGCTCAAATCCACCGTCCAGCTCATGTTCATGCCCAGGAGCCTGTCTCGCTGGACCAGCCCCAAGGTGTGGAAGGAGCACTTTGAAGCCTGGGACTGCATCTTCCAGTATGGTGAGGCCAGGGACCTGGCCAGGACTACGGGGCAGGGATGCCATGAGGGCCCAGTTTCTCCCTCTGCACTGCCCAGAGGGGAGTGAAGCCCAAAGGGAGGGGCTGGGAATTCCGCATCATCCTGCCAGGGAGATTGGGAGCAAGGCTGGGCTGGGCTGGACTGATCTTGGGAATCCAGCGGCCTTCCCCTCACTGGACAGGAGACAACTGTATCCAGAAAATCTATCAGGAACTGGCCTTCAGCCGCCCTCAACACTACACGGGCATCGTGGCAGAGCTCCTGTTGAATGCGGAACTGTCACTAGATGCCATCAAGGCCAACTCGATGGAACTCACTGCAGGGAGCGTGGACACGGTCAGGCCGGCAATCAGCCCCACCCACAGAGTGACGCCAAGCTTCCCTCCCGGGCAGTGCCCGCCAATGCCACACGGCACCCACATGCCCCATCCCCAGGCTATGGGCCCCGCATTTCTGTTGCCCATAGCCTTCTCCCTCCATTTGTCAAGGGTTGAGATTTGCATGGGAAGGGGAATGTGAGCTACCCCTCAGGAGACAGAGTTTGCAGTTACCTGTGTGGGGAACCATGCTCCAGGCCGGGAGGAAGGTGGATGAGGCCTGGGACACATAGTAGTGCAGTCCCCATTGGAAAGCTCTGGGTGTGCGAGGAGAAGGAGGGTAGAGAGGCAACTGGAGGCCTGCATAGGGCACCCTTCCCAGGGTACCTGTCATCTGGGGCCAGAGCTGGGTACCCATGGGAGGGCAGGGTTGTGGAGAAGGTGGCAGCACTAGCTCCAGCCTGTGCGGAGGGGCCTGTGGGTGCCCTATGGAGAGAACCCGATGGAAATAGAGGGAGCTGGAGCTGCAGAACTCCCCAGATGATGCTGAGGTTCAGCTCCCTGCCTGAATGGTGGCTGTGAGAAACCCCTGAAGAGGCTGCAGGGGACCTGGGCCTTGGTTGGGATAGGGGTCACCTTTCTCTGAAGAAGTCAGGGAAACTGGTCCAAGTGGTCATCAGGGTTTCAGATCTGGGGTTCGAGGGCAGTGTCGTGCTCAGGGCATGCATGTCCCCGCTCCGCAGAGGGGGCTGTCCTGGGAGGGGTGTCTCGGGGGCTGAGTCCTGTGCAAGGTGTGACTCTGCAGCCATGGCTTCTGCAGACGGTGTTTCCCTTGCTGATGACGCTCTTTGAGCTGGCTCGGAACCCCAACGTGCAACAGGCTCTGCGCCAGGAGAGCCTGGCCGCCGCAGCCAGCATCAGTGAACATCCCCAGAAGGCAATCACCGAGCTGCCCCTGCTGCGGGCGGCTATCAAGGAGAGCTTGAGGTGGGTGCTGGCTGAGCCCTCCCTCTGGCCCCGGCCCCCTACTGGAGAGCAGCCGCCACTGGGGGGTGGCAGACAGAAGCTGGGGCTGATAAGCAGCGTCGCCCAGCAGCCCATTCCCCTGCACCTGCTCTTCCTCTCCCTCAAGAACAGGGACCTCTTCTTCCTCTGGAATCCCTCTTCAACACCCTGGGGATTAATGTGGGGCGTGTGCTTCTGGGCGTGGGGCTGCTCAGATTAGGGGAGGTTTGGCCGGGCTCAGTAGGTGCACGAAGCTCTTCCTCACGACCTGGGCTTCCCATGGGCTGGGCACATTCAGGAGTCTTGGGTAGGAAGGCAGCAGAGGGCACGGGACGCCCTGTCCAGCTGAGGGCTCTTTTAATGGATGCCCCCACCTCCAGGCTCTACCCTGTGGGCCCCTTTGTGGAGCGAGTGGTGAGCTCAGACTTGGTGCTGCAGAACTACCACATCCCCGCTGGGGTGAGTGAGCCCCACACCCCTTCAGCTGAGAACCTCCCTCCCCAGTCTTTTCCTGATCCCTGCTCTGCACCTCTGCAGACACTGGTGCAGGTTTTCCTCTACTCGCTGGGTCGCAATGCCGCCTTGTTCCCAAGCCCTGAGCGCTACAACCCCCAGCGCTGGCTAGACATGAAGGGCTCTGGCAGGAACTTCCACCACGTGCCCTTTGGCTTTGGTATGCGCCAGTGCCTGGGAAGGCGCCTGGCAGAGACAGAGATGCTGCTGCTGCTGCACCACGTGAGCAGATGGGGCGTGGTGGGGGCGGGGCCTGGGCAGCAGAGGCGGGGCCTGGGCCCCGGGGGCAAGGCTTTCATGGTGTGGTTGGGACCTGGGAACAGTGGATGGAGCCTTGGTTGGTTGAAGTAGGGCCTGACCAGGAAGGGTCTGTGCTGAGCAAGGCAGGGCAAGGTCTGGGTGAGGTTGCTTCTAAACAGTGAGGTGGGGACTAGGGGAGTGGGGTGGAGCCTGTACAGGATAATGAGCCTTGGGCAAGACCTGGGCAGGAGGTAGTCTGGGCCTGGGCTGTTAGGTGTGGCTGGTCAGGAATGGGACAGCTTGGGGCACAGGCCTTCAGCATAATCCTTGCACCTGGGAGGGTGGGAGGAGGCTGCCCCAGGTCCACGGGTTGTGGACCAGGCTAGATGGAAACCCGGCTTCTGTCCTAGGTGCTGAAACACTTCCAGGTGGAGACGCTAACCCAAGAGGACATAACGATGGCCTACAGCTTCATACTGAGGCCCAGCACGTATCCCCTCCTCACCTTCAGGGCTCTGCACCCAGGGTCCCAGCCTGGCCACCAGCCTCCCTCTCCCTGACCCCAGGCCACCCCGCTTCTCTCCCACACAATGTCCGGAGCCACCCCTCTGTCAGCCAGCCCTAGCACAATTGGAACACCCGAGGGCCTCGAGGACCAGGCTTGCCAGGCTTGCCAAACAGCAAGGCCAGGGCACAGCTGGATCAATCTCACTGGCAGGACCCAGCCTTGTCCCCAGCGCCTCCGGCTCCTTCTCCAGCAAGCAGTTTGCCCCATCCCTCTCAGCGCTGGCTCCAGGCCATGCAAGCGTGCTGTGATTTTATCCCTTGCCTTCCTGCCTAGTCGCACATGTCCCTGTCCCTTGTCCTGTTAGGGGAAGCAGCAAAGGAGAAAGGACCTTCAGAGTGCCTATATAAGTTGGTTATAAGTAACATATAAACAAGGAACAACAAACTGCGGAAGGAAGGCCGCTCCATACCTAATGCTTTAACACTGTTTACTTACAGGTCAGGTAAACAAAAAAAGCTGCAGTCTGGTAGAAACCACATAATTCAATCACCCAATCTAAGTTTACTAGCAGTCAAAGAGCTGAAATTAAAACTGTGATATTAGCATTAAAAAGCTTTTTTTTTTTTTTCAGCCCATAAATACAGCAAGTGACTTGGCTTGCTCAGTTTATTTACAAAAAAATCTTAAAACAGCTGTATTAAGTCAAATCTCAAGCCCACAGCTCACTGCCTGGGCCATTAGCTTATAGCAATAAACAAGCAGAATTACAAGTGGTAACAACACGGCTTAACCAAGACAGAAACAGAAAACTCAGAAAAATGGAAAGAAACAGTCAGTGAGAGAGAGAGAAGGAGGTAAGGAAGGCAAAGAGAAAGACAGGCACAGAAGGTAAGACACAAGAAAGACATAAAGTAAGGGGGAAAGGAAGAAATATTTAGAAAGCTATAAGATTGCACCCTTAGTAGGGAAGGCTATAAAATAAAGAAAGTTTAACCTAAGTTTGTCAGTGAAAGTTGTAAAAATGTTATAAAAGGGAATTTATGCAAGTAGGTTGTATAAATTTTGGTTTGAAGGTCTAAACAAGTTTTAAAACATTAATCGTAAAAAACAATTCTGTGTGTAAACGTGTTGGTTAAAAGTTAAAAGTATCTAGTTTCCTGTGAACTAGACAGTAAAATAAAACAGCACCTGGAAAGCCCTATAGACAGCAACAAGGAGGAGGGACCCAGAGGGCCCTGGACGCCCCTTCACAGCAGGAAGTACTTACAGAAGAACGACCTCCACCCTACTTTCCAAAAGAGTTCTGGGTCCCAACTTCTTAAGGAAAAAAAGTAAGAGTGGGTAGTTAGGTTGGGAGGTGCTGATGGACTGGCAGCCCTGAAAATGGAGGAAAACACGTGGAGGATCTGGCGGCTGTTGTGATTATGTTACCTATCTGCTCCGGGCTCCAAGATGGAGCTGTCCTTGCTGACCTGGCTTTGTGAAACAAAAGCAGCGGGGAGTCAGAATCCTCCACCCCTCATATGCAATTACACTTAGCCCTTGCAACTTTAAAGTTTTTGAACATTTCTAAGGATCAGGTTTGAACAGCTGCCGAGCAGCATTTATCAGGACAAAAATGGAATCCTCAGGAAGGAAAATTAATTTGGTGGCAAGACTCATTAAGAAAAGGTTGGGGAAAAGAATGTAATAACGTGAGGCATGGAGAGGCCTTCCTCCTCAGAGGCCTCCTGCGGCCTTCTGCAGTTTGTTGTTCCTTGTTTATAAGTTACTCATAACCGATTCATGTAGGCACTCCGTAAGTCCTTTCTCCTTTGCTGCTTCCCCCAACACGCCCCCTGGCCAGTGCCTCTGTGCAAACTGTGTCAGAGTCAGTAAGCGGGATCCCAGCATCTCAGAGTCAAGTTCCCTCCTGCAGCCTGCCTTGGCTCGAGCATGCCCTGAGAGCTCTGAAAGTTGTCACCTTGGAATAGGGTGCTGCAGGGTAGAGTAAAAAGGTCCCTGTGGTCCCTTGTCCTGACACATCCCCAGTTTCGAGTGACACAACTGAGTCTCGAGGGACCTATGTCCCTACAGCTGATCATGTCAGCCTCATGCCCCAGGCCTCGTCTTCCATGGACCAGGCCTTGTTCCAGCAGCTGGCGTTGGGTCCTCTGCTTCCTGTGCTGTCCCCTGGGGAAGGTCCCGAGGATGCTGTGAGGAGAGGGAAGAGTCTTGTAGGGTGAGAAGCTTGGGCGTGGTTCCAGAAATGTTTCTGCCAACAGGAGAGACAGGATTGGGCCAACAGGGACTCGGATGCCTTTTATTCACTCGTTCCTGGTTGATACGGAGCTATGCCATGTGCCAGGACCTGGGGTGGGCACAGGGAGGCTGCGTCTCCCAACGTGAACCTGCCTGTGGGTCTCATGTGCTCCTAGCCTAGCAGAGAGAGTTGACCCCTCCCTAACTGGTGCAGGGAGAGGAAGTGCCCAGGGTGAGAGTGTGTCAGCCAGACTGTCCTTATCCCCAAGGATTTTCATCAGGGCAAAGGTCACAGCCACCAGCTCCTGGTGGCTGATGAGGATCAGAGCTTTTGTTTCCCCATGAAAGTGGAAATCCCTAGGCCATCATTCCAGGTGTGGTCAGTAGTTCCAGGTCGCCGTCAGAGACTCAGGCCAGTCACCCTGTGATTGAAGGTTGCTTCCCCACCCTGGGCAACACAGCGCAGCACTGGAGAAGAATACGGGGGGAACAAGTTGTATGGTCACCAGGGTTGGCATCCTTGCCTATGGGACTCTCGCAGATTCTGCTCCAGCTCCCCTGGCCAGACTAGGTCATGGGATTCTAAAACAAACCTTGCAAAAACATTTTAAAGCTTTTTATCTCAAAATTACTATAGATACATTCAAATTTGTTGAAATATATATACAGGCAGGTCCCCCACACCCTTTGCACAGCCTCCCGTGGTCAGCAGCTTGCATTTATATAAAGCACTTCAAATCAGGAAATTGACAGTGGCATGATTCACTGAGCTTATTTAGAACGTACCCGTGAAGTGTGTGCCTGTGTTTGGGTGTGTGCATGTGTAATTCCGTGCAACTCCGTCCCATATGTAACTTTTTGTGTGTTTTTAAATGCAGGCTTACTTATTACTTGGATGTGGTGGGGCCACCAGCCAGGAGATGACTGTGGTTGAGAAAATAGTGTTACTGACAGCATGCAGTGGCAGGGGTGACTGTGGTTGAGAAAATAGTGTGTTACTGACAGCATGCAGTGGCAGGGGTGACTGTGGTTGAGAAAACAGTGTTACTGACAGCATGCAGTGGCAGGGGTGACTGTGGTTGAGAAAACAGTGTTACTGACAGCATGCAGTGGCAGGGGTGACTGTGGTTGAGAAAACAGTGTTACTGACAGCATGTAGTGGCAGGGGTGTTCTTGCCATCATGACCACATTGGAAGCACCGGGTCCATCTGGAGGCAGAGGTTCTAGTTCTTTCTGGGGGAGGAACCAGGGAAAGCAGGGTAGGCAGGCTCGGGACGGACTGCTTTGCACAATTACCCAGGGCTCCGAGTCACAGGGATTGTCTCTGGCTGTCCGGTGCCTGACTCCGGCGGGGGTGTCTGTGCAGGGGAGCTGTGGCCTGGAGTGTGTGAGCCCCTGGGACATGGTGGCTGGCACAGGGCTTGCTTTGGCAAGACTGCATAGGAATGGCACTTGTCAGGGGGACCTTGACCATCTGTAGCAATTGGCCAGCCCTGGTAGGGCGTCCTCTCCAGGATACAAGCCCAGAAAAGCATCAGAAGCACAGAAAATAAAAAGGATGATTACACAGTTGGCCTGGTGATGCTTGGATGTCGTATTGAGAAAGCACTGGGGTCAGGACAGCTGAGACATTACAGAGAAGGGTGTAAGAGGTCCCGTGCAGCAGGAAAGACTCTCAAAATGTGTGTGAATAGAAGGAGGGAGCACAAAGCACAGGGGGTTTTGTAGGTGGTCCTTCATTTAGTTCTTCATTGATATGCTATTCGCCTATGAAATAGATCTGAAATTTCCAGAGTCTCTAACAGTGTCTGGGCGGTGTTGCCAAGTGTGTTTAAAAGCATGATTTTGTATATATTCATATGTACAACATGATTTTATTTTATTTATTAACTTTTTTATTTCTATAGGTTATTGGGGAACAGGTGGTGTTTGGTTACATGAGTAAGTTCTTCAGTGGTGATTTGTGAGATTTTGGGGCACTCATCAGCAGAGCAGTACACACTGCACCCTGTGTGTAGTCTTTCATCCCTCACCCTTTTCCCACGCTTTCCCCCTGAGTCCCCAAAGTCCCCTGTGTCATTCTTATGCCTTTGCATCATCATAGTGAGCTTCACCCCACTTATGAGTGAGAACATACGATGTTTGGTTTTCCATTCCTGAGTTACCCCACTTAGCATGATAGTCTCCAATCTCATCTAGGTCACTGTGAATGCCATTAGTTCATTCTTTTTCATGGTTGAGTAGTATTCCATTGTGTATATACCACAGTGTCTTTATCCACTCATCGACTGATGGGCGTTTGGGTTGGTTCCACGTTTTTGCACTTGCAAATTGTGCTGCTGTGAACATGCATGATTGCAGGTATCTTTTTTGTATAATGATGACTTCCTTTCTTCTGGGTAGATCCCCTGTAGTGGGAATGCTGGATCAAATGGTAGTTCTGCTTTTAGTCCTTTAAGGAATCTGCACACTGTTTTCCGTAGTGGTTACACTGGCTCACATTCCCACCAGTAGTTAGAAGTGTTCCCTGTTCACTGCATCCATGCCTACATCTATGATTTTTTGATTTTTTATGATGACCATTCTTGCAGGACTAAGGTGGTGTCATGCTGTGGTTTCCATCTGCATTTCCCTCATCATGAGTGATGTTGTGCATGGTGTCACGCTGTGGTTTCCACTTGCATTTCCCTCATCATGAGTGATGTTGTGCATGGTGTCACGCTGTGGTTTCCACTTGCATTTCCTTCATCATGAGTGATGTTGAGCATGGTGTCACGCTGTGGTTTCCATCTGCATTTCCCTCATCATGAGTGATGTTGAGCATGGTGTCACGCTCTGGTTTCCATGTGCATTTCCCTCATCATGAGTGATGTTGAGCATGGTGTCACGCTCTGGTTTCCATGTGCATTTCCCTCATCATGAGTGATGTTGAGCATGGTGTCACGCTGTGGTTTCCATGTGCATTTCCCTCATCATGAGTGATGTTGAGCATGGTGTCACGCTGTGGTTTCCATCTGCATTTCCCTCATCATGAGTGATGTTGAGCATGGTGTCACGCTGTGGTTTCCATCTGCATTTCCCTCATCATGAGTGATGTTGAGCATGGTGTCACGCTGTGGTTTCCATGTGCATTTCCCTCATCATGAGTGATGTTGAGCATGGTGTCACGCTCTGGTTTCCATGTGCATTTCCCTCATCATGAGTGATGTTGAGCATGGTGTCACGCTCTGGTTTCCATGTGCATTTCCCTCATCATGAGTGATGTTGAGCATGGTGTCACGCTGGGGTTTCCATCTGCATTTCCCTCATCATGAGTGATGTTGAGCATGGTGTCACGCTGTGGTTTCCATCTGCATTTCCCTCATCATGAGTGATGTTGAGCATGGTGTCACGCTGTGGTTTCCATCTGCATTTCCCTCATCATGAGTGATGTTGAGCATGGTGTCACGCTGTGGTTTCCATCTGCATTTCCCTCATCATGAGTGATGTTGAGCATGGTGTCACGCTGTGGTTTCCATGTGCATTTCCCTCATCATGAGTGATGTTGAGCATGGTGTCACGCTGTGGTTTCCATCTGCATTTCCCTCATCATGAGTGATGTTGAGCATGGTGTCACGCTGGGGTTTCCATCTGCATTTCCCTCATCATGAGTGATGTTGAGCATGGTGTCACGCTGTGGTTTCCATCTGCATTTCCCTCATCATGAGTGATGTTGAGCATGGTGTCACGCTGTGGTTTCCATCTGCATTTCCCTCATCATGAGTGATGTTGAGCATGGTGTCACGCTGTGGTTTCCATCTGCATTTCCCTCATCATGAGTGATGTTGAGCATGGTGTCACGCTGTGGTTTCCATGTGCATTTCCCTCATCATGAGTGATGTTGAGCATGGTGTCACGCTGTGGTTTCCATGTGCATTTCCCTCATCATGAGTGATGTTGAGCATGGTGTCACGCTGTGGTTTCCATGTGCATTTCCCTCATCATGAGTGATGTTGAGCATGGTGTCACGCTGTGGTTTCCATGTGCATTTCCCTCATCATGAGTGATGTTGAGCATGGTGTCACGCTGTGGTTTCCATGTGCATTTCCCTCATCATGAGTGATGTTGAGCATGGTGTCACGCTGTGGTTTCCATCTGCATTTCCCTCATCATGAGTGATGTTGAGCATGGTGTCACGCTCTGGTTTCCATCTGCATTTCCCTCATCATGAGTGATGTTGAGCATGGTGTCACGCTGTGGTTTCCATCTGCATTTCCCTCATCATGAGTGATGTTGAGCATGGTGTCACGCTGTGGTTTCCATCTGCATTTCCCTCATCATGAGTGATGTTGAGCATGGTGTCACGCTGTGGTTTCCATCTGCATTTCCCTCATCATGAGTGATGTTGAGCATGGTGTCACGCTCTGGTTTCCATCTGCATTTCCCTCATCATGAGTGATGTTGAGCATGGTGTCACGCTGGGGTTTCCATGTGCATTTCCCTCATCATGAGTGATGTTGAGCATGGTGTCACGCTGGGGTTTCCAGGTGCATTTCCCTCATCATGAGTGATGTTGAGCATGGTGTCACGCTGTGGTTTCCATCTGCATTTCCCTCATCATGAGTGATGTTGAGCATGGTGTCACGCTGTGGTTTCCATCTGCATTTCCCTCATCATGAGTGATGTTGAGCATGGTGTCACGCTGTGGTTTCCATGTGCATTTCCCTCATCATGAGTGATGTTGAGCATGGTGTCACGCTGTGGTTTCCATCTGCATTTCCCTCATCATGAGTGATGTTGAGCATGGTGTCACGCTCTGGTTTCCATCTGCATTTCCCTCATCATGAGTGATGTTGAGCATGGTGTCACGCTCTGGTATCCATCTGCATTTCCCTCATCATGAGTGATGTTGAGCATGGTGTCACGCTGTGGTTTTCATGTGCATTTCCCTCATCATGAGTGATGTTGAGCATGGTGTCACGCTCTGGTTTCCATCTGCATTTCCCTCATCATGAGTGATGTTGAGCATGGTGTCACGCTCTGGTTTCCATGTGCATTTCCCTCATCATGAGTGATGTTGAGCATGGTGTCACGCTGTGGTTTCCATCTGCATTTCCCTCATCATGAGTGATGTTGAGCATGGTGTCACGCTGTGGTTTCCATCTGCATTTCCCTCATCATGAGTGATGTTGAGCATGGTGTCATGCTGTGGTTTCCATCTGCATTTCCCTCATCATGAGTGATGTTGAGCATGGTGTCACGCTGTGGTTTCCATGTGCATTTCCCTCATCATGAGTGATGTTGAGCATGGTGTCACGCTGTGGTTTCCATCTGCATTTCCCTCATCATGCGTGATGTTGAGGATGGTGTCACGCTGTGGTTTCCATGTGCATTTCCCTCATCATGAGTGATGTTGAGCATGGTGTCACGCTGTGGTTTCCATCTGCATTTCCCTCATCATGAGTGATGTTGAGCATGGTGTCACGCTGTGGTTTCCATGTGCATTTCCCTCATCATGAGTGATGTTGAGCATGGTGTCACACTCTGGTTTCCATCTGCATTTCCCTCATCATGAGTGATGTTGAGCATGGTGTCACGCTCTGGTTTCCATCTGCATTTCCCTCATCATGAGTGATGTTGAGCATGGTGTCACGCTCTGGTTTCCATCTGCATTTCCCTCATCATGAGTGATGTTGAGCATGGTGTCACGCTCTGGTTTCCATCTGCATTTCCCTCATCATGAGTGATGTTGAGCATGGTGTCACGCTCTGGTTTCCATCTGCATTTCCCTCATCATGAGTGATGTTGAGCATGGTGTCACGCTCTGGTTTCCATCTGCATTTCCCTCATCATGAGTGATGTTGAGCATGGTGTCACGCTCTGGTTTCCATCTGCATTTCCCTCATCATGAGTGATGTTGAGCATGGTGTCACGCTCTGGTTTCCATCTGCATTTCCCTCATCATGAGTGATGTTGAGCATGGTGTCACGCTCTGGTTTCCATCTGCATTTCCCTCATCATGAGTGATGTTGAGCATGGTGTCACGCTGTGGTTTCCATGTGCATTTCCCTCATCATGAGTGATGTTGAGCATGGTGTCACGCTGTGGTTTCCATGTGCATTTCCCTCATCATGAGTGATGTTGAGCATGGTGTCACGCTGTGGTTTCCATCTGCATTTCCCTCATCATGAGTGATGTTGAGCATGGTGTCACGCTGTGGTTTCCATGTGCATTTCCCTCATCATGAGTGATGTTGAGCATGGTGTCACGCTCTGGTTTCCATGTGCATTTCCCTCATCATGAGTGATGTTGAGCATGGTGTCACGCTCTGGTTTCCATCTGCATTTCCCTCATCATGAGTGATGTTGAGCATGGTGTCACGCTCTGGTTTCCATCTGCATTTCCCTCATCATGAGTGATGTTGAGCATGGTGTCACGCTGTGGTTTCCGTCTGCATTTCCCTCATTATGAGTGATGTTGAGCATGGTGTCACGCTGTGGTTTCCATGTGCATTTCCCTCATCGTGAGTGATGTTGAGCATGGTGTCACGCTCTGGTTTCCATGTGCATTTCCCTCATCATGAGTGATGTTGAGCATGGTGTCACGCTCTGGTTTCCATGTGCATTTCCCTCATCATGAGTGATGTTGAGCATGGTGTCACGCTCTGGTTTCCGTCTGCATTTCCCTCATCATGAGTGATGTTGAGCATGGTGTCACGCTGTGGTTTCCGTCTGCATTTCCCTCATCATGAGTGATGTTGAGCATGGTGTCACGCTGTGGTTTCCATGTGCATTTCCCTCTTCATGAGTGATGTTGAGCATGGTGTCACGCTCTGGTTTCCATGTGCATTTCCCTCATCATGAGTGATGTTGAGCATGGTGTCACGCTCTGGTTTCCATCTGCATTTCCCTCATCATGAGTGATGTTGAGCATGGTGTCACACTCTGGTTTCCATCTGCATTTCCCTCATCATGAGTGATGTTGAGCATGGTGTCACGCTGTGGTTTCCATGTGCATTTCCCTCATCATGAGTGATGTTGAGCATGGTGTCACGCTCTGGTTTCCATCTGCATTTCCCTCATCATGAGTGATGTTGAGCATGGTGTCACGCTGTGGTTTCCATGTGCATTTCCCTCATCATGAGTGATGTTGAGCATGGTGTCACGCTGTGGTTTCCATGTGCATTTCCCTCATCATGAGTGATGTT
The DNA here is from genome assembly GCF_049354715.1 of Callithrix jacchus. Classification (NCBI taxonomy): domain Eukaryota; kingdom Metazoa; phylum Chordata; class Mammalia; order Primates; family Cebidae; genus Callithrix; species Callithrix jacchus. The sequence continues at coordinate 54,675,161 of NC_133517.1, forward strand.
GAGCATGGTGTCACGCTGTGGTTTCCATCTGCATTTCCCTCATCATGAGTGATGTTGAGCATGGTGTCACGCTGTGGTTTCCATCTGCATTTCCCTCATCATGAGTGATGTTGAGCATGGTGTCACGCTGTCGTTTCCATGTGCATTTCCCTCATCATGAGTGATGTTGAGCATGGTGTCACGCTGTGGTTTCCATCTGCATTTCCCTCATCATGAGTGATGTTGAGCATGGTGTCACGCTGTGGTTTCCATGTGCATTTCCCTCATCATGAGTGATGTTGAGCCTGGTGTCACGCTCTGGTTTCCATGTGCATTTCCCTCATCATGAGTGATGTTGAGCATGGTGTCACGCTGTGGTTTCCATGTGCATTTCCCTCATTATGAGTGATGTTGAGCATGGTGTCACGCTGTGGTTTCCATGTGCATTTCCCTCATCATGAGTGATGTTGAGCATGGTGTCACGCTGTGGTTTCCATGTGCATTTCCCTCATCATGAGTGATGTTGAGCATGGTGTCACGCAGTGGTTTCCATCTGCATTTCCCTCATCATGAGTGATGTTGAGCATGGTGTCACGCTGTGGTTTCCATCTGCATTTCCCTCATCATGAGTGATGTTGAGCATGGTGTCACGCTGTGGTTTCCATGTGCATTTCCCTCATCATGAGTGATATTGAGCATGGTGTCATGCTGTGGTTTCCATGTGCATTTCCCTCATCATGAGTGATGTTGAGCATGGTGTCACGCTGTGGTTTCCATGTGCATTTCCCTCATTATGAGTGATGTTGAGCATGGTGTCACGCTGTGGTTTCCATCTGCATTTCCCTCATCATGAGTGATGTTGAGCATGGTGTCACGCTGTGGTTTCCAATTGCATTTCTCTCATCATGAGTGATGTTGAGCATCTTTTCATATGTTTGCTGGCCATTTATATCTCTTCTTTTAAGAATTGTCTATTCATGACCTTAGCCTACTTTTTGATGGGATTGTTTGTTTTTCTCTTGCTAATTATTTGAGTTCGTTGTAGATTCTGGATATTAGTCCTTCATCAGATGTATCGATTGTGAGGGTTTTCTCCCACTCTGCGGCTGCCTTGGTACTCTGCCGACTGCTCATTTTGCAGTGCGACAGCTCTTTAGTCTAATTAAACCCCAGCTATTCATCTTTGGTTTTGCTTTTGGGTTCTTGGTCATGAAATCCTTGCCTAAGCCAACATCTAGAAGGGGTTATCTGATGTTATCTTCTAGAATTTCTGTAGTTTCAGGCCTTAGATTTACGTCCTTGATCCATCTTGAGTTGATTTTTGTGTAAGGTGAAAGATGAGGGCCCAGTTTCATTCTTCTACATGTGGCTAGCCAATTATCCCAGCATTATTTTTGAATAGGGTGTCCTTTCCCCATTTCATCTTTTTGTCTGCTTTGTCAAAGGCCAGTTGGTTGTAAGTATTTGGGTTTATTTCTGGGTTCTCTATTCTGTTCCATTGGTGTATGTGCCTGTTTTTATACCAGTACCATGCTGTTTTGGTGACTGTGGCCTTATAGTATAGTTTGAAATCAGGTAATGTGATGCCTCCAGGTTTGTTATTTTTGCTTAGTCTTGCTTTGGCTATGTGGGCTCTTTTTTGGTTCCATATGAATTTTAGGATTGTTTTTCCTAGTTCTGTGATGAATGATGGTGGTATTTTGATGGGAAGTGCATTGAATTTGTACAACAGGATTTCAATGCACTTGACAACTACACATATATTTGAATAATAATACTTGGTGTGTTTCTTATGTCAAGGTAGCAGATTGATCAATTACGTTTTAGAGCATAACAATTGATAAATTAGTAAAGTATATGTAAAAATTAGTGGCATTTTTCCTTGTAACCAAGGAAAAAGTGTGGTTGTGATGGTCAGAGATGCAGGGCAGAAGGTCATGGTAGAATCCTAGAGAAGCTTAGTAGGAGAAGTTCCTGGAGAGTGAGTGGCCCTTTCCCTGGGGTTAAGATGTTGATATCAGATAGGTACCTTCCGGAAAAAGCAAGAATCTCCATTAATTTTCAGAGTGGCATAGACAGCATCAACCTTTTCCAGGTGTCCCTTGGGCATGGGAGTGTAGGGGTGTAGGTAGTCCTGGAGATCAGGGGTTTTATGAGAATCCTGGGTGTTATAGGTGAGTTGTGTCTCCCAGAAATTTCTCTGTTGAACTCCTAAGGCCTGGGACCTCAGAATATGACTGTATTTGGAAATAGAGTCTTTAAAGAGAGAAACAATGTGAAACTAGGTCATTGGGGTAGACCCTAATCCAACATGATTATCCTAGCATCATTTTTGAATAGGGTGTCCTTTCATCTTTTTGTCTGCTTTGTCAGACAAAAGGCCAGTTGGTTGTAAGTATGTCCTTGAAGGAAAAGGGATTAGAACACAGGCACACACAGAGAGTGTCTCTGTGACGTGGTTGGCAAGCCAAGGAGAGAAGCTTGAGCAGAAACTGTCCCTGCCAACACCTTCATCTAAGTCTTCCAGCCTCTGGAATTGTGAAAACACAACTTTCTGTTGTTTAAGCCACCCAGTCCATGGTGCTTTGTTATTGCAGCAAAAGCAAACTAACATGACAGGCTAAGCAGTCAGCAAGCTGCAGAAACTCATCACAATTGCCAAAACCAGAGGAAGAAAAGCAATCCGTGTCCCGGGTCCAGTTATGCCTTAGTGTAGCTGAACTCAGGTTTGTTTAGTGTAGCTGAACTCAGGTTTGTTGCATAAAAACCAAACTTGAGAGACAAGAGTGGGTGGGAGGAAAAGTGGGTGTATTCAGCAGCCAGCAATCTGAGGAGATGGAAGACTAGTGTCACCAAGACCATCTCAGGGCAGTACAAATTTTAGGCCCTTTTTACTTAAGGGCAAAGGGAAGAGGAGGCAGGTGTGATTGAGAGGTGACCAATGGCTGCAGACTCCAGGGTGCCAGCAAGGGTCAGAGGAGGTTGAAAACTTCTTTGTCCTTGGTCAGGTCTCAATGCCCCTGTAAATCTTTAACAAAACACAGTTAGCTGTTTACATGCTTTTCCTTTGATCTCAGAGGTAGTTTTGAAAAGTACATGACTGCTGCTTTTGTACTATTAACTCAGTGCTCTAAAATTATCCTCGCCCATGTGCAGGAATGGGTAAAGGCCCTTTAAACAAAAATGGGGTGAGGTATGTGTGTTCATTGGCTGCTTCACTTTTACATTAGGAAAGGCATTGCATGGGCATTGCTGAGGAGTTGAGATTTTAGAGCCTGGGATGAAGTTGTGTCTTGAGTTGGGGGAGAATTTTTCCTCAAAGGTGAGTTCTTGAGCTGAATTGAGGTCCTCCAAGGCAATGTCATCTCCTGGGTGTTCTCCTGGGCCAGGTGACGCCATCTGGGATGTGCAAGTGACATTTTCTTTTTAGTGGACACCTGCTTGAGTTGATGTGGGTCTTGTGTTTATGGCTCTATGGTTTTGTGATGAGTCTGAGGCTGAGCTCCAGCATTCATTGCTTTCTAGGGCAGGTCCACTAATTCAGTCAATTGCCATGGCCCTTAGCCTTAGTTGTTTGGTGGATGAAGGTCAAGCCATGGGGATCTTTTGGTCATAAGCTTTTTATCAGCCAAATTCAATGGCATGTGGACCTCAGCACAGCCCCAGGAAGACAAGTGCTAAGGTCCTGTTTGTACATCTTCTTTTGAGAAATGTCTATTTAAATATTTTGCTCATTTTAAAATTGGATTACTACATTTTTTTCCTATAGAGTTGTTTGAACTCCTTATATTTTCTGATTTTTATTGATTCTAGTCAATAACAATTTAATTATACATTTAAAAATAATTAAAAGAGTATAATGGGGAGATGGTGTGGCTGTGTGTTCCCACTCAAATCTCATGTGGAAATGTAACCCCATGTGTTGGAGGAGGCGCCTGATGGGAGGTCACTGGATCATTGAGGGGTGGTTTCTAATGGTTTAGCACCGTCCCCCTTGTGCTGTCTCATGAGATCTGGTTGTTTGAAAGTTTGTAGCACCTCCCCCTTCACTCTCTCTCTCTCCTGCTCTGTCATGGTGAGACATGACTGCTTTCCCTATATCTTCTGCCATGGCTGTAAGTTTCCTGAGGTCTCCAAGCAATGCTCCCTGTAGAGCCTGCAGAGCTGAGTCAATTAAATGTCTTTTGTTTTTATAAATCACCCAGTCTCAGATAATTCTTCATAGCAGTGCGAAAATAGACTAATACAGAAAATTGGTTCCAGAGAAATGGGGCACTGCAATAACAATATCTGAAAATGTGGAAGTGAGTTTGGAACTGGATAATAGGCAGAGGTTGGAACAGTTTGGAGGAATCAGAAGAAGACAGGAAGGTGTGAGAAAGTTTGGAACTTCCTAGGGACTTCTCGAATGATTTTGACCAAAATGCTGATAGTGATCTTGGCAAAGATGGCCAGGCAGATGAGGTCTTAGGTGGATAAGGGGAACTTATTGGGAACTGGAGTAAAGGTCACCCTTGCTATGCTTTAGCAAAGAGACTGGCAGCATTGTGCCCCTGCTCTAGGGATCTGTGGAGCTGTGAACTTGAGAGAAATAATTTAGAGTATCTGGCAGAAGAAATATCTAAGCAGCAAAGCATTCAACAGGTGACCTGGCTCTTTCTAAAAGTGCATGCTCATTTGCATGAAGAAAGCTTTTCTGGAACTGGAACTTATATTTGGAAGAGAAGGAGAGTATGAGAGCTTGGAAAATTTGCAGCTTGACCATGTGCTAGAAAAGAAAGACCCATTTTCTAGGGAGGAATTCAAGGCTGCAGAAACTTACATAAGTAAAGGAGAGCCAAATGTTAACAGCCAAGTGTATTCATCCTTTCCCACGCTGCTGTAGGAACATACCTGAGACTGGATAATTTATAAAGAAAAGAGGTTTAATTAACTCACAGTGCTGCAGGGCTGGGGAGGCCTCAAGAAACTTACAATCATGGCAGAAGGGGAAGCAAACACACCCTTCTTCACAAAGCAGCAGCAAAGAGAAGTGCAGAGTGAAGGAGGGTGGTGGGGAGCCCCTTACAAAACCATCAGATATTGTGAGAACTCACTGTCACAAGAACAGCATGGAGGTAACTGCCTCCATGATTCATTTACCTCCCACTTGGTCCCTCCCGTGACACATGGGGATTATGGGAACCACAGTTCAAGATGAGGTTTGGGTGGGACACAGGCAAACCATATCACCAAGACAATGGGGATAATGCCTTCAGGGCATTTTGGAGACCTCTGTGGCAGTCCCTTTCATCACAGGCCTGGAGACCTACAAGGAGAAAATGGCTTTGTGGACCAGGACCAGGGCCCAACTGCTCTGTGCAACCTCAGAACATGGTGCCCTGAATCCCAGTGGCTCCAGCTCCACCTATGACTAAAAGGGACCAAGGTACCTCTCAGGCCATTGCTTCAGAGGATGCAAACCCCAAATCTTGGGTTTTAATCAGTGAGGCCCAGTAGGTGTGCAGAAGGCAAGAGCTGAGGTTTGGGAACCTCCGTCTAGATTTCAGAGGATGTACGGAAACACCTGCATGTCTGGGCAGAACTCTGCTGTAGGGGCAGAGCCCTCGTGGAGAACTTTTACTAGGGCAGTGCAGAGGGAAAATGTGGGGTTGGGGCCCCTACAGAGTCCCCACTGGGGTACTGCTGGGTGGAGGTCTGAGAAGAGGGCCACCATCCTCCAGACCCCAGCATGGTAGATACATTGATAACTTGCATGATGCACCTGGAAAAGCCATAGGCACATGATGCCAGCTTGTGAAAGCAGCAACAGGGGCTGTATCTTTTAGATCTGCAAAGGGGGAGCTGCCCAAGGCTTTGGGAGACCAGCCCTTGCATCAGTGTCACCTGGATGTGAGATGTGGCATCAAAGGAGATTATTTTGGAGCTTTGAGATTTAATGACTGCCATGCTGAGTTTGGGACTTGCATGGGTCCTGTTGCCCCTTTGTTTTGGCCAATTTCTCCCATTTGGAATGAGAGCATTTACCCAATATCTGTACACCCCATTACATCTTGGAAGTAACTAATTCATTTTTGATTTTATGGGCTCATAGTTGGAAGAAACTTGTCTCAGATGAGACTTTGGACTTGGACTTTTGGGTTAAAGCTGGAATGAGTTAAGACTTCGAAGGACTGCTGAGAAAAGATTATTGTATTTTGAAATGTAAGAAGTGCATAGATTTGGGAGGAGCCAGGGACAGAATGATATGGTTTGGCTCTATGTCCCCACCCAAATCTCATGTCTAATTTTAGTTGCCATGATTGACAATCCCTATAATTGGAAAGTGTTGGTGAGGATGTGGACAAAGGGGAACTCTTGTACCCCGTTGATGGAAATGTAAATTATCGTTTTTGGAGGAGGGACTTGGTGGAAGGTGATTGGATCATGAAAGTTTCTAATGGTTTAGCACCATCCCCTAGTGCTGTCTTGTGATAGAGTTCTCACGAGATCGGGTTGTTTGAAAGTGTGTAGCCCCTCCCTCTTCACTCTCTGTCTCTCTCCCTCCCTCCTGCTCTGCCATGGTAAGATGTGCCTTCTTCCCCTTCACTTTCCACCATGATTGTAAGTTTTCTGAGGCCTCCAGCCAAGCTTCCTGTGCAGCCTACAGAACTGTGAGTCAATTAAACTTCTTTTCTTCATAAATTACCCAGTCTCAGGTAGTTCTTTACAGCAATGTGACAGTGAACTAATACAAATTAAATTGCTTGTAACAGAAAGCATCAGTGCTTGAGGAGATGGATACCTCACTCTATGATGTGATTATTACACATTGCATGACTATACCAGAACATTTTATAAACCCTATGAAGTATGATTTGGCTCTGTGTCCCCACCCAAATATCACCTTGAATTGTAATCCCCATAATCCCTACATGTCAAGGGCAGGACTAGGTAGAGGTAATTGAATCATGGGGCCAGTTTCCCCCCTGCTGTTCTCGTGATAATGAGTGAGTCTCATGAGATCTGATGGTTTTGTAAGAGTCTGGTATTTCCCCTGCTTGCACTCATTCTCTCTCCTGCCACCCTGTGAAAAGGTGCCTTCCACCATGATTGTATTCTTTATAAATTACCCAGTCTCAGAAATTTCTTCATAGCAGCATGAGAATGGACTAATATACCCAATAAATATATACACCTACTATGCATTCACAAAAATTAATAAAGAATAATTTAATGAAAATAAAAATTAAAAAATTGAAGAGGAGACAAAAAATGTAAAGAAAGCAGTATTTATCCATTGGAAGAATTAATATTGTTAAAATGTCCATATGCCTCAAATGATCTATAGATTTAATACAATTCCAATTAAAATTCCAATGACATTTTTCAAAGAAAAAGAAAAAATCCTAAAATTCTTATAGAATCACAAAAAATCCTGAATTAACCAAATCAATTTTGAGCAACAATGAACTTGACTTGAGCATCACACTACTTGACTTTGAAATATATTACAAAGCTATTGTAACCAACACAGATTGGTACTGGCATACAAGCAAACACATAGATTAATGGAAAAGAATGCAGAGTCCAGAAATTAATCCACGCATGTAAGGTCAATTGATTTTTGACAAAGATGCCCAGAACATACACTGGGGAAAGAACAATCTGTTCAGCACATGATGCTGAGAAAACTGGATATCCTTAGGCAGAGAATAAAATTGAGCTCTTATTGTACTAGACTATTCTTGCGTTGCTATAAAGAAATATCTGAGACTGGGAATTTCTGGGTAATTTATAAAGAAAAGAGGTTTAATTGATTACAGCCTTTCAGGCTGTAGAGGAAGCATAGCGCTGGCATCATATTGGCTTCTGGTGAGGCCTGAGGAAGCTTACAATCATGAAGGGAGGCAAAGGGGGAGCTGGTGTACCAAATGATGAGAATGGGCATGGTGGTGGGGGGAGTGCCACACTCTTTTGAACAACAGGTCTCATGGGAACTCAGCCATTCATGAGGGATCTTCCCCATGATCCAATACCTCCCACCAGGTCCCACATTCTACACTGGAGGCCACATTCCAACATGAGATTTGGAGGGGATTCGCAGCCAAACCATGTTTTAAATTTTCAAGATATCACTTATTTTCCACCATATAGAAAAATTAACTCAAAATGAATTTAAGACTAAAATGTAAAGCCTGAAACTGTAAAAATCCTGGAAGAAAACATGGAGGACAGGATCCATGGCACTGGTCTTAGCAACTTTTTTTATATTAACACAAAACCGCAGGCGACAGAAGCAAAGATAGACAAATAAAATACATCAAACAAAAAAGATCTTCTGAGCAACCAGGAAAGCAATCCACAGAGTGAAGAGAAATGGGGCCTACATATCTACAAATCACATATCCGATAAGCATGTAACATCTAAAATATATAAGGCACTGAACTCAATAGCAAGAAAACAAATATCTGGATTAAAAAATGGACAAAGGACCCAAATACCAATTTCTCAAAAGAGGATGTATGAATGGCTGACAGGTATGTGAAAAGGTGCTCAACATCAGTAATCATCAGAGAAATGCAGATTAAAACCACCATGAAATAGCACCCGGCACTGGTTAGAGGGGCTGCTATAAAAATGAGGGAGGGTGACAGGTGCTGGTGAGGATGCAGACAAAGGGGACTCTAGAGCCCTGTTGATGGGAATGTAAGTCATCACAGCCATTATGGACAATGGAATGGAAGTTTCTTAAAGATTAACCATAAAATTACCATATGACCCGCCCATATCATGGTGTGTGTATACAGACCAAGGACATAAAATCAGTATGCTGCACCCTGTGTTTACTGCAGCACTGTTCACAATAGCCGAGATACGGAGTCAACCTAAGTGTCCAACAACATGAATAAAGAAAACATCAAATTTGGAAACAAAGGCTTAAATTCAGCCTTAAAAAAGAAGAAAATCTATTATTTGTGATAACATGAATGAACCTGGGAAAACTGTTATGTGAAATAAGCCAGACACACACACACACACACACACACACACACACACACACACACACAGGCCAGCAACAGATAATCTCACTTAAATCTGTGGAATCGAAAAAGGTAAGACCTGCAGAAGCAGAGAGTGGAGTGGAATGGTGCTACCAGGGGTCGAGGGCAGGGAGGCAGAGGCGCATGGAGGGGTGCTGTTGGGAGACATCGGTCAGCCGGTCAAAAACACAATGTTTCAGTTAGCCAGGGGGCAAAGGTCAAGAGACTGAGGATGCAACGTCAGGGCTACGGTTAATAACCATGTACTTGAAAATCTCCAAGACAGGAGACGATGCACCCTAAACAGAAACAATTCGTACCAGAGCTAATAAATGGACGATTTAGTTTGATTGTTGCAGAAATTATGTTTCAGACTTTATACACATATTTCAAAACATCCTGTTGCACAGGACAGATAAATGCAATTTTAAATGTCAACTAAAAGTTAATTAAATAAAAATTGTAAAAAGTAAAAAAATACATGTGGTTTAATTAATGCCAACTCATTCCCTCATTTTTTGCTATGAACCTTGCAAGGAGATGAATAATCCAAGGCTCTTGGATAAGATAAGGGCCCATCCATCTGACTCCTCTCAGCCCTAGAGGAGGAGGGAGAGTCTTTTTCCGTCCACCTGCCCCCATGCACCCACAATCAGTCCCCGCCTCCAGCCCTGACCTCTGCCCAGGGTTTCCAGGAAGGTCCAGGGCCAGTTCTCCCATGACGTGATCTGTTTCCAGGGCAGGTTCATGGGTGAGATAAAAAGACTGGGGCTGAACAGGGTGGAGGGAGCATTGGAATGGCACTCCGGGCAAAGGCAGAGGTGTGCATGGCAGTGCCTTGGCTGTCCCTGCAAGGGGCACGGGCACTGGGCACCAGAGCAGCTCAGGCCCCCAGGACGGTGCTGCCCTTTGAAGCCATGCCCCAACTTCCAGGCAACAGGTGGCTAAGGCTGCTGCAGATCTGGAGGGAGCAGGGTTATGAGCACCTGCACCTGGAGCTGCACCAGACCTTCCAGGAGCTGGGGCCCATTTTCAGGTAAAGCCCTCCCTGGCCCTGCTGGGAACACCCAGATCCCTGCCCCTGCTGCCCAGGACCCTGCCGAGCACACAGCACTGCCATTCCCAGCTGGTCCTGGGGCTCTGCATCCTTTGGAGGATAGGGAGGAAGGGCAGCACGTGCTGGTCTGTGGCTCTGCCAGTGCAGGCAATGGTGTGGAGCAAACCCCAGCTTGCTGCAGAGAGGGCAGGACTCAGAGACACTAAGGTAGAGAGGTTCCAGGGAGCCAGCAGGAGGGCTTCAGCTGTGAAGCCACTAATCCAGGAGTGGGGAGGGTGACAGCAGACTGCTGGATGGGGACTGCAGGGTGGGGCCAGGGAGGACATGACCCCATCTAGCAGAGCCTTGTGCTTGGCCCCACAGGTCTGAGTCGGGAGGACCACGCACGGTGTGGGTGATGCTGCCGGAGGATGTGGAGAGGCTGCAGCAGGTGGACAGCCTGCACCCCCGCCGGATGAGCCTGGAGCCCTGGGTGGCCTACAGACAACATCGTGGGCACAAATGTGGCGTGTTCTTGCTGTGAGGGGCGAGTCGGGAGCTGGGAGCTGGGGGAAGGGTGGGCAGCCTGGGAAGTGAGAGAGGCAGGAGCTGAATGTACGTCCGCCCTGGGCCCGTGTGGCAGGTGGTGAGAGTGAGCACCCAGCTCGGAGGACGGCCATCCCCTGGGGTCACATCTGTCCTGCAGCTGGGGAAGCCGGGCAATGGTGGAGAGATGGGCACGGGCACCTCCCCAGAGGAGAGGACACAGAGCAATGAGCCCTTCTGTGTAGGGAGAACCTGCTCTGCACCGACCTTGGCGACCGCTTTCTCTTGCGCCTGGGGACTTTCTTTCCACAGTCAGGAAACTGAGTCATCGAGAAGGGGGCTTCCACTGGCCCAGGTCACAGGCTGTGTGTGCTGAGCCTGGTGTCCACCAGGGCTGCAGCCTCCCCATAGGGCACCCTTGGCTCCTGCAGTCCTGGCAAACCTTGGTGATGGGGACAGTTCTGGCCAGGAGGCAGGTGGGGACACAGGTGGCTGGTGGCTCCGTTGCTCTCAGAAGCAAGGCATGAGGTGGGGCAGTTGATGGCACTGGGGAGATGTTTCCTGGGCCATGGAGAGGGTGGTGCCTGGTCAGGTGGGCAGGAAGAGGCTGGTGCTTGGAGTCGGTCACCTGCAGGGACATTGCCATTAGGACAGGGGAAGGACTGGACCAGGACGTCACAGTGGTGACAGCCCCCACTCCATGGCAGGAAGGAAATTCTTTTGGGAATAGTGGGGTTTAGGTAAAAGGGCACCCATGGGTGGGCGTTTTCACTGACGCTGGCCTACAGACCACATCTGGGAGGGAGTCAGGACCCGGGAAGGCAGGTCCAAGAGGCTGGGTGTGCATATGGGAAGGAAGGGGAGCTCTCCTGTGTGTGTGTGTCTTGCATCTGTGCACATGCCTGTGTGTTTCTCAGTATCTGCATTGGCACATGCATTGTGTGCGCATGCCTGTGTGCACGTGTCTGCCTGTGTGCACATGTCTGCGTGTGTGCACATGTCTGCGTGTGTGCACGTTTGCATGTGTGCATGTGTGATGTGCGGTGTGCATGTGTGATGTGTGGTATGCATCTGTGATGTGTGGTGTGATGTGTGATGTGTGGTGTGCATGTGTGATGTGTGGTGTGCATGTGTGGTGTGTGGTGTGATGTGTAATGTGTGGTGTTCACGTGTGATGTGTGGTGTTCACGTGTGATGTGTGGTGTGCACGTGTGATGTGTGGTGTGCACATGTGGTGTGCACGTGTGGTGTGTGGTGTGCATCTGTGATGTGTGTGTGCACGTGTGATGTGTGGTGTGCATGTGTGATGTGTGGTGTGCATGTGTGATGTGTGATGTGTGGTGTGCATGTGTGATGTGTGTGTGCATGTGTGATGTGTGGTGTGCATGTGTGATGTGTGGTGTGCACGTGTGATGTGTGTGTGCGTGTGTGATGTGTGTGTGATGTGTGGTGTGCATGTGTGATGTGTGGTGTGCATGTGTGATGTGTGTGTACATGCACAGATGCCTTCGTGTGTGTATTGGCAGGTGCTGGCATGGGTGTAGTGTCTGCACACATGTACATGTGTCTCTTCACACACGTGTGTTGAGGTCGTGCATGGGCACACACGTGTACATGTGTCTCTTCACACACATGTGTTGAGTTCCTGCATGGGCACACGTGTACATGTGTCGCTTCACACACATGTGTTGAGGTCGTGCATGGGCACACATGTGTGCATCTGTCTCTTCGCACACATGTGTTGAGTTCCTGCATGGGCACACATGTACATGTGTCTCTTAGCAACGTGTTGAGGTCCTGCATGGGCACACATGTACATGTGTCTCTTCACATATGTATGTTGAGGTCCTGCATGGGCACACACATGTACATGTCTCTTCACACACGTGCATTGAGGTCCTGCATGGGTACACGTGTACATATGTCTCTTCACACACGTGTGTTGTGGTCCTGCATGGGCACATGCGTGTACATGTGTCTCTTCACACATGTGTGTTGAGGCCCTGCATGGGCACACACACGTACATGTCTCTTTACACACATGTGTTGAGGTCCTACATTGGCACACGTGTACATGTGTCTTCACACATGTATGTTGTGGTCCTGCATGGGCACACACGTGTACATGTGTCTCTTCACACACATCTGTTGTGGTCCTGCATGGGCACACATGTGCATGTGCGTCTTCTGCCTGTCATTGCTGTCAACACCTGATAGCAGCCAGCTGGACATAAATAAAGGAAATCTGCAGGAATGTGGCTGAGAGGGGAACTTCCTCCCCACCATTCCCTGGGGACATCCGTGGAGTCCTCATCACTGTGACTGTGGGTGAGGATGGCATGAAGCAGAGAGCTTGGTTCCTGCCCTGCAGAAGATGCAGATGCTTCACAGAGATAGGCAGAGGCTGCTGCCCCAGAGGCACTGTGCCAAGGGCAGGGAAGGGCAGGGAGGAGAGGGCAGCAGGGCTCTCCCCTAAGGACACTGTGTGGGCAAGGTGGGCAAAGCTTGACAATGGGTGTCACCTCCTTTCTTGGAGAAAAGCCCTCCCCTCACCGCTGAGAGGACCCATGTGGGTGAGATGGTGCCAGCCTTGGGACGTCAGGTCCCAGGAATGACCTCAGTTACCCCCTCAGAACCTGTGGGCAGAAGCTACCATCTCATCCCCTGTTTAGAACTGAGTGGCCTTTGCCCAGCACCTGCAGGCCACTCTGAGAAAAGGCTACAGCTGGAACAGAAGCAGGCAGCATCCTGCAGGGCCCCCAGTCAGCTCCCTGGACGCCGATTCCATCTGGGGACAAGGGGGATGGGATGCGGGTCGGGCCTGTGTCTTGCCGGGCGGCATCACAAGCTCTGCCCTGGCCTCTGTAGGAACGGGCCTGAATGGCGCTTCAACCGATTGCGGTTGAACCCCGATGTGCTGTCACCCAAGGCTCTGCAGAGGTTCCTCCCGATGGTGGATTCGGTGGCCAGGGACTTCTCCCAGGCCCTCAGGAACAAGGTGCTGCAGAACACCCAGGGCAGCCTGACCCTGGACATCCAATCCAGCATCTTCCACTACACCATAGAAGGTGTGGACCAGGTGGGAAGGTCCAGCCTCAGAGACCATGGAGTGGCCAGGGACGGGGATGGGGGTCTAGAAGGAGGAGGGAGGCAGCCTGGAGGCTGGGGCTGCCTTGGGCTCATAATGCCTCCTCCCCACAGCCAGCAACTTAGCCCTTTTTGGAGAGCGGCTGGGCCTGGTTGGCCACAGCCCCAGCTCTGCCAGCCTGAGCTTCCTCCATGCCCTGGAGGTCATGCTCAAATCCACCGTCCAGCTCATGTTCATGCCCAGGAGCCTGTCTCGCTGGACCAGCCCCAAGGTGTGGAAGGAGCACTTTGAGGCTTGGGACTGCATCTTCCAGTATGGTGAGGCCAGGGACCTGGCCAGGACTACGGGGCAGGGATGCCATGAGGGCCCAATTTCTCCCTCTGCACTGCCCAGAGGGGAATGAAGGCCACAGGGAGGGGCTGGGAATTCCTCATCATCCTGCCAGGGAGATTGGGAGCAAGGCTAGGGTGGGGCTGGACTGATCTGGAGAATTTGGGATGAGGGCAGGGGGACTTGGGTGTTGGGGAGGGTGGGCAAGAGGAGGACACTGAAGGATGCTTCCCAGCACCAAGGCCTGAGGGCAGTCTCCCCCTCACTGGACAGGTGATAACTGTATCCAGAAAATCTATCAGGAACTGGCCCTCAGCCACCCTCAACACTACACGGGCATCGTGGCGAAGCTCCTGTTGAATGCGGAACTATCTCCAGATGCCATTAAGGCCAACTCGATGGAACTCACCGCAGGGAGTGTGGACACGGTCAGGCCGGCAACCAGCCCCATCCACAGAGGGCGATGCCCAGCTTGTGTCTCGGGCAGTGCCCTGCAATGCCACACGGCACCCACATTCCCGTCCCCAAGCTACAGGCCCCACATTTCTTACTTGAGACTGTGATGCGATAAACACATTTGCAGGTTGCCTCAGTTGGAATAGGAGTTGCTTTCCCTGGAGGACTAAGGGAAAGGGGTTTGGATGGGTGTTAGAATTTGAAGTCTTGGGTTCGAGGGTAGTGTTGTGCTCAGGGCATGCATGTCCCCGCTCCACAGAGGGGGCTGTCCTGGGAGGGGTGTCTCGGGGGCTGAGTCCTGTGCAAGGTGTGACTCTGCAGCCATGGCTTCTGCAGACGGTGTTTCCCTTGCTGATGACGCTCTTTGAGCTGGCTCGGAACCCCGACGTGCAGCAGGCCCTGCGCCAGGAGAGCCTGGCCGCCGCAGCCAGCATCAGTGAACATCCCCAGAAGGCAATCACCGAGCTGCCCCTGCTGCGGGCGGCTATCAAGGAGAGCTTGAGGTGGGTGCTGGCTGAGCCCTCCCTCTGGCCCCGGCCCCCTGCTGGAGAGCAGCCGCCACTGGGGGGTGGCAGACAGTAGCTGGGGCTGATAAGCAGCGACGCCCAGCAGCCCATTCCCCTGCACATGCTCTTCCTCTCCCTCAAGAACAGGGACCTCTTCTTCCTCTGGAATCCCTCTTCAACACCCTGGGGATTAATGTGGGGCTGTGCTTCTGGGCTTGGGGCTGCTCAGATTAGGGGAGGTTTGGCCGGGCTCAGTAGGTGCACGAAGCTCTTCCTCACGACCTGGGCTTCCCGTGGGCTGGGCACATTCAGGAGTCTTGGGTAGGAAGGCAGCAGAGGGCACGGGACGCCCTGTCCAGCTGAGGGCTCTTTTAATGGATGCCCCTACCTCCAGGCTCTACCCTGTGGGCCCCTTTTTGGAGCGAGTGGTGAGCTCAGACTTGGTGCTGCAGAACTACCACATCCCCGCTGGGGTGAGTGAGCCCCACACCCCTTCAGCTGAGAACCTCCCTCCCCAGTCTTTTCCTGATCCCTGCTCTGCACCATCCGCAGATGTTGGTGCGTGTGTCCCTCTACTCTCTGGGTCACAACCCCGCCTTGTTCCCGAGACCTGAGCGCTATAGCCCCCAGCGCTGGCTAGACATGAAGGGCTCTGGCAGGAACTTCCAGTACATGCCCTTCGGCTTTGGCATACGCCAGTGCCTGGGAAGGCGCCTGGCAGAGACGGAGATGCTGCTGCTGCTGCACCACGTGAGCAGATGGGGCGTGGCGGGGGCGGGGCCTGGGCAGCAGAGGCGGGGCCTGGGCAGGGCCTGTGCGTCGTTGGCGGGGGTTTGGGCAATGTGGGATGAGCCTGGGCAGAGTGGACGTGGCCTGTAGGTCCTGCAGTGGGCAGGGCGGGTACTGGGAGAACCTGGGCTAGACTGAGGCTGTGTAGGTCCTGGGCAGGAGTTGGTATGGTGAGGAGGGTAGATCTGGGCGACGTTACTGCTAAACAGGCTCAGGCTGGGACTGGGGGAGTTGGGTAGAGCCTGTACAGGGTAGTGGGGCTTGGACAAGGCCTGGGCTGTAAGGCGGGGCTGGTCAGGAATGGGACACATTGGGGCCCAGGCTGCTGCCCCCCCTGCAGCATAATCACTGCAACTTTGAGGGTCTGAGGAGGCTGCCCCCCCTGCAGCATAATCACTGAAATTTTGAGGGTCTGAGGAGGCTGCCCCATGTCCATGGGCTGCTGACCAGGCCAGCTGGAAACCCAGCTTCTGTCCTAGGTGCTGAAACACCTCCAAGTGGAGACACTAACCCAAGAGGATATAAAGATGGTCTACAGCTTCATATTGAGGCCCAGCACGTACCCCCTCCTCACCTTCAGGACTCTGCACCCAGGGTCCCAGCCTGGCCACCAGCCTCCCTCTGCCTGACTGAGGCCACCCCACTTCTCTCCCATGTGCACAACTTTCTGAGCCACCCCTCTGTCTAGCCAGCCTCAGCACAAATGGAATTCCTGAGGGCCTCCAGGACCTGGGCTTGCTAGGTTAAGCAGCAAGGCCACGGTACAGGTGGGACGATCTTGCTGGCAGGGCCTTGTCCCCAGCCCCACCTGGCCCCTTCTCCAGCAAGCAGTGTCCTCTGGGCAGTTTGGCCCCATCCCTCCAGGCTCCGCGTGTGGCCATGCAAGGGTGCTGTGATTTTATCCCTTGGCTTCCTGCCTAGTCTCACATGTACCTGTCCCTCTCCCCCTGGTCAGCGCCTCTGTGCAGACTGTGTCAGAGTCAGTAAGCAGGATCCCAGCATCTCAGAGTCAAGTTCCCTCCTGCAGCCTGCCTTGGCTCGAGCATGCCCTGAGAGCTCTGAAAGTTGTCACCTTGGAATAGGGTGCTGCAGGGTAGAGTAAAAAGGCCCCTGTGGTCCCTTGTCCTGACACATCCCCAGTTTCGAGTGACACAACTGAGTCTCGAGGGACCTATGTCCCTACAGCTGATCATGTCAGCCTCATGCCCCAGGCCTCGTCTTCCATGGACCAGGCCTTGTTCCAGCAGCTGGCGTTGGGTCCTCTGCTTCCTGTGCTGTCCCCTGGGGAAGGTCCCGAGGATGCTGTGAGGAGAGGGAAGAGTCTTGTAGGGTGAGAAGCTTGGGCGTGGTTCCAGAAATGTTTCTGCCAACAGGAGAGACAGGATTGGGCCAACAGGGACTCGGATGCCTTTTATTCACTCGTTCCTGGTTGATACAGAGCTATGCCATGTGCCAGGACCTGGGGTGGGCACAGGAAGGTTGCGCCACAGTGCTCCTGTGCAGGGAGAGGAAGTGCCCAGGGTGAGAGTGTGTCAGCCAGACTGTCCTTATCCCCAAGGATTTTCATCAGGGCAAAGGTCACAGCCACCAGCTCCTGGTGGCCGATGAGGATCAGAGCTTTTGTTTCCCCATGAAAGTGGAAATTCCTAGGCCATCATTCCAGGTGTGGTCAGTAGTTCCAGGACGCCCTGCGGGACTCAGCAGTACAGGGAGAGGAACTGCCCCAGGTTGGGAGGACACCTAGCTAGAGTTCTTGGTGTTAATCTACTCAGGCTGCTCTAAGAAAATGCCATAGCCTGGGTTGTTGACAAACACTAGAAATCTATTTCTTATGGTTGTGAAGGCTTAGAAGGGTAGGATGGAGGTGTCAGCAGGTTCTGTGGCTGGCGAGGATCCACCCCTTGGTTCATAGCTAAAACCTTGCTGTTTCCTCACATCGGGGGAGAGGGCAAGACAAGCCCCCTGGGGCCTCTGATAAAAGGATGCCAATCCCATTCATGAGGGCACTGCCTTCATTTCCTCCCCTCCTCAATGGACTTGCCCTGCCATTACCATTACCTTGTGACTAGATTTCAGCCTAAGAATTCTGGAGAGCAGACACAGAAATTCAGATTAAACTATCTTGCTTCCGTTTCCCTAAAATCTACATCCTTCTCATATACAAAATACATACATTTCTCCCCAGTAGCCCCAAATGTCTTAGCTCATTTTACCATCAACTTTAAAATTGTAATCCGAAGTATAATTTAAATGTTATCTGAGTCAAATATGGATAAAATTCAGGGTACAGTTACCCTGAGTCAAACTGCTCTTGCTGTAAACCTATGAAATCAAACATGTTACGTGCTTCCAAAATACAGTGGTTGGAGAGGTGTAGGGTAAACATTCCCATTCCAGAAAGGAGAACCAGGAAAGAAGAAAGGAGTAAAAAGTTTCAGGCAACTGCAAGTGGAATGTGACAAACAACATTAAACCTTGTACCTCGAGAGTAATCTCCTTCGACTGGATGTTCTATCTTCTGAACATGGTGGCATAGGGGCTGGTTCCCCCAGGGCTCCAGGATGTTCTGCCCCTGCTACAGCTTTGCTGGGTGCAGCCCACAGTGCAGCTCTCGTGAGTTGGAGTTGCATTCCTGCAGGTCTCCCATACTGGAATCATTCACTGGTAGCTCCATCCTACTGGGCTCCTGGGCTGCCCTGCCCTGCTGGCTCCACTAGCCATGGCTCTCCAGCAGCCCTCTGCTTCAGTCTTGTGCCTGAAGTTCTGGGCCACTCCATCCTTTGAGATCTAGGCGGAGGCTTCCACACCCCACAGCTCATGCAACCTGCACTCCAGCAGACCTGATCCCATGTTGACACCACCAAGGCTTACTACCTGTGCCCTCTGGAGGGGCACCCATGGCACATGGCACACCTAAGCTCACTGGAGCCTACTTGGGGTGGTCAGTGAGCAGGAATGCAGAATGTGGGGAGAGAGCCTTGAGGTAGCACAAGGAAGTGAGTGCCAAGGTCTTACGGAAAAATTCAGTCCATCCTTTAAAAACAGTCTATCCCCCAGCCTCTTGCACTGTGGGTGAGTGGTGAGAGTGGCAGCCCCCGCTGTTTCTAAAGTGCCTCCAGGGTCATTTTTCCATTGTCTGGATGAACAACACCTGGCTGACCTGTGCTAATCTTACCAAATGGTCACTCGGCCACACCCTTGGTGTTCTCTCCAGAACATGCTTTCTCATATTTTGCAACATGGACTGGCAATTTCCCAAATTGTGCAGTTCTGCTTCCCTTTTGATTAAAAAAAATCTATCTTCAAATGATTTCTCTCTTGTTCTATTTTACTACAAGCATTCAAGAGTACCAAGTCGTACCTTAAACACTTGGCTTAGAAATGTTTTCAGCAAATATCTTATTTAATTACTCACCAGTTCTATTTTACATAAAACACCAGGACATAAAGTCAATTCAGCCAAGTTCTTTGCCACTTTACAACAAGGACTACCTTTCTCCAGTTTCCAATAACAGGTTCCTTATTTCTGATTTCTGTTTGAGACCCCTAAGAACGGCTTTTATCGTCCATATTTCTAGTAACGTTCTGTCCATGACCACTTAGATATCCTCTAAGGAGATGGAGGCTTTCTCTACAGCACTCCTCCTCTTGTTCTGAGGCCTTACCGGAATCATCCTTCAGGGTCTGCTCGTGGTGACACAGGCTTTCTCTAGCATGCACTTCAAAACCCTTGTAGTCTCTACCCAATGACCCAGCAGCACCCCCATTTTTCAGTACCAATCTCTGTCTTCATTTATTCAAGCTGCTATAACCAAGTACCACAAACTGGGTGACGCAGAAACAGCAGTGATTTGTGGCTCACAGATCTGTAGCCTGAGAAGTCTGGGATGAAGGTGCTGGCAGATTTCGTGTCTGGTGAGAGTCTATTGACATGATTTTCATAGACAGGACATTCTTACTGTGTCCTCACATGATGGAAAGAAACAAAGAAGCTCTCTGGGGACTATTTTGTATGGTTGTGTTCACTTTCAATAGCATTTTGCAATTTTTCTTGCATATATTTCCTGTACATGTATCCAGCAGCGGAATTTCTAAAAAAGAAAAAAAGGACTGGTAACAGGGTTTGGAGGAGCCAGGACCCAGACATCCAGGATAGTAGGCAGGGTCTTTTTTGAAAGAGAGCCCAATCCAGCCCTGCTCACAGGAGCTCACATGTCTCAGCCCTTTCACTGATGGAGAGGGACTGTTGGGCTCTCCTCTTCTTTAAGAGTTGTCCTTGGAAACATCCACCCCTGGGTGGAAGGGAATTCCCTGGCTCCAGCCTTCCCACTCTCCTAGGTGAAGGTGTGTGACTGTTGTGTGGAGAGGAGCACAGCCTGAGGCAGCACGGGGCAAGGTGTCCCTGGGGATGGCAGAAACTCTGCTTTGCTGAAGAACCTGTAATGGCCTCCTTGAGGGAGCTGCCTTGCAAGACATTGTTGATTTGTCTCAGAACCTCCTCCACCATCGTCTTTCCTTCTAGACCTAAAGCTACACTTAAGTACCAGCAGGCCCCAAAAGATGAGGTAAAAATGCAATCCAGGAGGAGCTGTGCTGTGGCATTTCCAATGCATGCAGATGCATCAGGGGAACAACAATGGAAATGAATATTCAGTGAGTAGGGTCATGGTGGAAGAAAAGAAAAGGTAGATTCGGACTGAATTTATTGATATGGGCCCTCTAAGCAGAGATTCTGGACAGCTTGAGAGTTAGAAATGGGCTCTAACAGTTTGGTTGGTTGCTGAAATATGAACAAAAGATGGCCTATGTGAAATGAATGGCGGGACAATCTTAGTTCACCATCAAGGAACATATCCGAAGACCGAAGGAGATTAAAATGATAAAGCAGATTTATCATGTAAGAGCTGCACCAATTCATGGTGGCCGCCCTTCCCTGGAGGCCCAAGGACACATCTTTCACCATGACTGTCAGAAATAAGTGTATGAAGGGAGTTTTTTACCCTGGAAGAGCTCTGTGGACACTCTTCTCTGTAGGTCAGACGTCATAGTGGGAACTGCTGTCACTTAACTGGGATCCTTAAAGGCAGTGGAAATAAATGTGGTGGGAGGGGCATGGAAGGGCCACGTGGCAATCCTTAATAACCAGATAAACTGGTACGGCTGCAATAGTGAACAGCACGGTCAAAGTTGCCACCAGGAGAGTCTGCCTGGCAGAGGCCCATGGCACTGGCTTGTTGATCACGGTGTTCCCAGATGCCAAATAAATAGACGTGGAGTCCACTCAATCCTTATCTGATCTGTATAAGCAGAGGAGTTCCAGGTCAAGTGGACGGAAGTTGAACCTGAATCATGAAAGCAGAGCCATGGCCCCTGAATCAGTTCCCACTCTGTGCCAGTTTACACATCCAGAAGTGCTTGAATGAAAGGTAGGTCAGTTCCTCTTGAGGAAAGACCCCACTACACTGCCACCCATTTATACTGTCAGTCTTTCTGCCATCCTCCCCCGGAGAGGCTCACATCCTTTTACCAGGGTGGCTTTGCACTGGGGAAAAAGACGTCATCAGACTTCTCAGGGGTTTCTAAACACAGGCTCCGAATTGACACTAATTTCAGGAGACCCCAAATGTAAGGGATTGTAGAACTGATGACTAAAAACCCATCCAGGGCTTGTTTCCCTCAGTTCCAGAATGCATTATTGGAATAGACACATCAGGTCCTGACCACAAGGGTCTCTTGACCTGTGGACCAAGAGCTATTATGGTAGGAAAAGCCGAATGGAAGCCACTAGAATTGCTTCTGCCGAGGAAAACAGGAAATAAAAAGCAATATTGCATTTGCAAAAAAAATTACTTCAAACTGTTGGTGTCACTATCAAGGACTGGAAGAGTGGAGGGAGGATGATTCCCACCCTGCTGCCATTCAGCTGATTGTCTGGACTGCGCAGAAGACAGACGGCTCTTACGGAACGGCAGTAAAGTACTGTGAACTTAGCCAGACGGGGACTTCAGTGTGATTTCTGTACTTGAAATCATTTCATTATTGTAGCAAATTAATATGTCTCCTGGGACCTGGTTGCTCTGATTTCAATGTCCCCTCCAGAACTCATGTTGAGACATAACCCAGAAGTGGCAGTGTTGACTGGTGGTACCTCTGGGAGGTGATGACACTATGAAGGGTTGTGCCCCCATTAATATTATTAATCCATTCCTGGCTGTCATACAAGGGAAACTGGTGACTTTATAAGAAGACGAAGAGAGACCTGAGTTAACACATGCAAACACACTTAGCCCCTCGCCGTGTGATGCCCTGTACCACTCTGGAACCCTGCAGAGAATCTCCACCAGCGATAAGACTCTCACCAGATTCACCTCGAGCTCACACCTCTCAGTCTCCATAACTGTGAAAATAATTTTTTAAAATTTACAAACTATCCCACTTCAGATATTCTATTACAAACAACAGAAAATAGACTAAGGCACTGGTATAAAGGTATTGACTGACAAATGTGTTTTTCCTCAATTTCTGTTAGTAATGACCACCAGAAGGAATTTGCTTTCAGCTGGTAAAAGCAGCCACACACCTTTTCTGTCCTAACAGCTATGATAATTGTATATGCTAGTTGAATAGACTACAGTATCCAGTAACTCATTCGAACATGATTTATGAGTATTAGTCTGTTCATACCTTCCTACAAAAAGGTACCTGAGGCTGGGTCATTTATTTTTTTTTTAAGTGGTTCATTTGCCTCATGGTTCTGCAGGCTGTACAGAAAGCACAGAAGCTTCTGCTCAGCTTCTGGAGGGGCCTCAGGAAACTTACAGCTGTGACGGAAGGTGAAGAGGAAGCAGGCGTGTCTTACACAGTTGGAGCAGGAGTAAGAGAGCAGGCAGAGGTGCTTGCCACTTATAATAAGTAGATCTCATGAGAACTCACTCCGTGTATGGTACCAAAGGGGGATGGTGCCAAACCGTTCATGAGAATTCCACCCCCGCGATCCAGTCACCTCCCACCAGGCCCCACCTTCAGTACTGAGGATTACAACTGAACATGAGATGTGGGTGGGAAAACAGAGCCAAACCGTATCACTATGTGTTGAGAAGGTACTTTGCAGATGTGGTTAACGTCAACGGTAAACTGACTCTAAGTAAAGAAGATCAGGGTCACTCTCAAAAATGGGGTGGATTTTATCCAATCAGTTAAAAGGGCTTAAAAGCAAAATTAATGTTTCCTGGAGAAGAAATTCTACCTCAAGACTACAGCATCGACTCCTGACCAAGAGGTTCCAACCTACTGACCTGGCCTACAGATTTTGAACTTATCAACCCCCAAAACCATGTGAACACACACACACACACACACACACACACACACACACACACAGAGAGAGAGAAAGAGAGAGAGAGAGAGAGAGAGAGAAAGGGAATATATATGAGAGAGACAGCCATTGGAACTATTGGTTCTGTTTCTCTAGAGGACCTTCACTAATACACTTGGTGATATGGTTTGGCTGTGTCCCCACCCAAATCTCATCTCAAATTGTCATCCAAACATGTCAAGGGAGGGACCTGGTGAGAGATGACTGGCTCATGAGAGCACTTTCTCCCATGCTGTTCTCATGACAGTGAGTGAGTTCTCACAAGATGTGCTTGTGACAGTGTCTGGTGGTTCCTTTGTTTCTCTCTCTCCTGCCGCCTCGTGAAGAAGGACCTTGCTTCCCCTTCCCCTTTGCCTTAATTGTAAGCTTCCTGAGACCTCCCAGCCATGCAGAAGTGTGAGTCAATTAAACTCTTTATAAATTACTCAGTCTCAGGCAGTTCTTTATAGCAGTGTGAAAACAAACTAATATAGCTGGGTGTAGGAAAAGGCTTTTCAATAAATAAAAGAAAAGCTTGATAAATCTGACAACAGAAAAAAACCTTTTGCATTGCAAAATATAAACAAATCAAAAGATAACTGATGAACTAGTAGAAAATATTTGCAAAATACATTACAGATAAAGTGCTAATGTCCTTAAAATATAAAGTGCTTAAAGATGACTGACTAGGAGCAGCTACTGGGGACCTTTCTCCCAGAGAGAACTCAAAATAATGAGTACAGAGTATAGCACAGAGGCATCACTCAAACCTGTGTGGAATCCCACAGGCTTTGATCCCTGAACAGCCTAAGGCCAGCTGCTGCTGCCATGCCAAAGAGGGAGGCTGGGCACTTTCGCATGCCCCAGAGATAGATGCTGCAACTGTGGTATGGAGGAGCAGGCAGACTATGCACTGCATGGCTCCCTACTTCTGCTGCTCCCCGCCAAATTGCATATGCCTGCATTGGCAACAGGGCACCAGCACAGCCACCCTGTAGCTCAGCGTTTCCCTGAGATCCCAACCCCTGGAAAACACTGATAAGCCCTGAGGGTCATGCAGTAGTCACTGCCACTGCTGCCTCCACCCCTGCCACCCATGGCCCAGGGAAGGAGCAGGGAGGCCAGGCACCTGCACAGGCCCCAAACAGCGAAATCTAGCACTGCTTCTGTGGGAGGGAAGTGCGACGGGCCACACACTCCACAGCTGCCAGTCTCCAGTGAACCAGCTCAGTGGTCTGCCCTCCCTAGTGGAAGGGCCACAGCACAAGCCTCTGCTCTCGCCTGACCTTTTCAGCTGCAGCTTGGAGCCCTTCTGACAGCCCAGCCCCCACAGGCCTATTATCTGCTCTCAGGCTCTCAGTGTTCTGCCTGCTCCCACCTAAGAGTTTGGATGGCGAGCAGGGACCAGTCGACCCCTCCCTGTAACAGCCAGCACCTGAACTCTGGGCCAGCCGTATCCCTGTCCAGTCACTTCAGCACTCCATTCACTGGCTGTCTAGGGACCTGGGAATTAGAGAATTATGTAGCCTATTGTGACCCAATAGGTCACAGTATTCTGACCCAACCAGCTGACATCACTGCAACTGAAACATGCCCACACAGGCTGAAAGGCAGAGACCTTTCAGTGACAGTGAAGGGCCCCTGCCACCTGTCTGTACATCTCTAGATAAAGGAGTAGCAGTTATCACCCTGGGGAACAGGTGAGCCACAAATCTGTCTGTATCGGGCTGAGTCAAGGTTATATCCCAAAACGGCTCCCACAGAGAGCTGTGGGACAGGCGTTTCCATGGTCTCCGCTCCACTGTGGCCTGGAGACAGACACTGGTGTTCATCTGAACTGAAAGCCATGAGCCCTGGCACATGGTATGATAGGGACACAGACTGCATTCCTGCCTGTCTAGGACATAGAGCTGGTGTAGTCCCCCAGGTGCCTGTGCTTGCCTTTGGGGTATTCATGGGCAAGCTAGGGGGTCCAGCTCTGCCTAACTGTGCCCACCATCCACAGATAGTTCAGGGCAGCAGGCACTCCACTGTCCCATCACCTGAAACAACAGAGTGCCTCACAGTAAAGAAAGGCCTGGTTCATTCCCATCCACTTGTGCTGCAGCTGGTTCTTGCCCTTTACTACCACGCCCTGGCCTGTGGGTCAGACTGCACAGCTCTGGCCAAAGTGCAGGGGGCTACAGAAGGAAAGCCAAAAGACCCTGTCCCAGGCACTCTGCAGTCACAACCCTGAGGGTGGGGGAAATAATAGAGGAATAAAAAACAATTGGAATAACAATAAATTCAAAAATAAGAGTGTAAGCTCCTCCAAATGAGAAGCAAGCAGCATAAGAACTCTGCACCATGAAAGACAGGAATGTGTAGCCAAAGGATCACACTTGCTCTTTATCAGTGGCCCCCACCAAAATGAAAACTCCAAAATGATAGATAAATGGGTCAAAGTATGGGTTGTAAGGATGCTCAATGAGACCCCAGAGAAGGTTGAAAACCAACACAAATGAACCATGGAAACCTTCCAGGAAGTGGAAGAAAGGTAACTGTTTTAAAAACAAAAACCCAACAGAACTTCTAGAAAAGAAAAGTTCATTTTAGGAATTTCAAAGTACAGCTGGAAGCTTTTTAACATAGACTAGACCAAGCAGAAGGAAGAAGATCTGAGCTTGAAGACCAGTCCTTTGAATTAACTCAGTCAGATAAAAATAAAGAAAAAGAATTATAATGAACAAAGTCCTTGTCCGAGATTATGTAAAGTGACCAAGCCTACATTTCTGAAAGAGAAGAAAAAGTAAGCAACCTGGAAAACATATTTGAGGAAATAATTCAGGAAAATTTCCCTAATCTTGCTAAAGAGATAGACATCTAGGACAACAAATTCAGAGAACACCTGTGAGATATTATACAAGACAAACATCAGCAAGGCATATAGTCATCAGACTATCTGATGTCAACACCAGAAACAAAATGTCAAGGGCAGCTAGAAAGATGGGTCAAATCACCTGCAAAGGAAAATCCATCAGACGCACAGCAGACTTCTCAGCAGAAACCCTACAGGCCAGAAGAGACTGGGGGCCAGTTCTTAGCTTCCTTAGTGAAAAAAAAAATGCCAGCCAAGAATTTTATAGTACTGCCTAGCTAAGCTTCATAAGTGAAGGAGAAATAATTCCAGACAAGCAAACGCTAAGGGAATTTGTCACCACCAGACCACAAGAAGTACTCAGAGGAGTTCTAAATGGAGACAAAAGGACAACACCTACCAGCATAGACAGACATACGAGTGCAAAGCTCACAGATCCTATAAAGCAGTTCACAATTTAAACTCCAACACAACTAGCTAACAACACCATGATAGGAACAAAACCTCACATACCAACATTAACATTGAATGTAAATAGCTTAAGTGCTCTACTTAAAAGATAAAGCGGAAAATTCGCTTAAAAAAATAAGACCCAATCATTTGCTGCCTACAAGAGACCCACCTACTGGCTAAAGACGCCTTCCTACTCAAAGTTAAAAGCTGGAAAAAGATATGTCATGCAAATGAAAAACAAAAGCAAGTGGGAATAGCCATGCTCATATCAGATGAAACAGACTTTAAACCAACAACAGTTAAAAAAAAAGACAAAGAAGGGCATCATGTAAGATAAAGGGTTCAATACAAGAAGATGTAACTACCCTAAACATACACGTGCCCAACACCAGAGCATCCAGACTCATAGAGTAAATACTAGTAGACCTAAGAAAACAGGTTGATAGCAATACAAGTACAGTGGGACTTCAACACCTCACTGACACCACTGGACAGATCATTGAGGCAAAAAATCAAGAAACACAGGACTTGACTTTGACTATAGACTAAATGAATCTAGTAGATAACTGTAGAACATCCTACCCAGTAAACACAGAATATACATTCTCATCTAGCATGGAATATTCTCCAAAATCGACCATATGCTTGGCCATGAAGCAAGTCTCAACATTAAAAATAAAACATCAAGTATTCTCAGAATACAGTGGAATAAAATTATAAATCAATATCCAGAGGAACTTTCAAAACTACATATGTACATGGAAACTAAACAACTTGTTCAAGAATGATTCTTGGATAAACAACAAAATTGAGACAGAAATAAAAAAATTCTTTGAAACAAATGAAAGTAGAGATAAAACATACCAAACCTCTGTGGTACAGCAAAAACAGAGCTATGACGAAACTTTATAGAATTAAATGCCTACATTAAAAAGAAAGAAAGATCTCAAATTAACATCCTAATATCACACCTCAAGGAAAGAGAACAAGAAGGATCTGAGTGTGAGAACATTTCCGTACTGCGTGCAGGACCTGCCCAGCTCTTTTCTGCAGCTCTCCTGGGTGCAGGGTCTGCCTCACTCTTTTCTGCAGCTCTCCTGGGTGCAGGGTCTGCCCAGCTCTTTTCTGCAGCTCTCCTGGGTGCAGGACCTGCCCAGCTCTTTTCTGCAGCTCTCCTGGGTGCAGGATCTGCCCAGCTCTTTTCTGCAGCTCTCCTGGGTGCAGGGTCTGCCCAGCTCTTTTCTGCAGCTCTCCTGGGTGCAGGGGCTGCCCAGCTCTTTTCTGCAGCTCTCCTGGGTGCAGGACCTGCCCAGCTCTTTTCTGCAGCTGTCCTGGGTGCAGGGTCTGCCTCGCTCTTTTCTGCAGCTGTCCTGGGTGCAGGACCTGCCCAGCTCTTTTCTGCAGCTGTCCTGGGTGCAGGACCTGCCCAGCTCTTTTCTGCAGCTCTCCTGGGTGCAGGATCTGCCCAGCTCTTTTCTGCAGCTCTCCTGGGTGCAGGGTCTGCCCAGCTCTTTTCTGCAGCTCTCCTGGGTGCAGGACCTGCCCAGCTCTTTTCTGCAGCTCTCCTGGGTGCAGGATCTGCCCAGCTCTTTTCTGCAGCTCTCCTGGGTGCAGGGTCTGCCCAGCTCTTTTCTGCAGCTCTCCTGGGTGCAGGGGCTGCCCAGCTCTTTTCTGCAGCTCTCCTGGGTGCAGGGGCTGCCCAGCTCTTTTCTGCAACTCTCCTGGGTGCAGGACCTGCCTCACTCTTTTCTGCAGCTCTCCTGGGTGCAGGACCTGCCCAGCTCTTTTCTGCAGCTCTCCTGGGTGCAGGGTCTGCCTCGCTCTTTTCTGCAGCTCTCCTGGGTGCAGGGTCTGCCCAGCTCTTTTTTGCAGCTGTCCTGGGTGCAGGACCTGCCTCGCTCTTTTCTGCAGCTCTCCTGGGTGCAGGACCTGCCCAGCTCTTTTCTGCAGCTCTCCTGGGTGCAGGGTCTGCCCAGCTCTTTTCTGCAACTCTCCTGGGTGCAGGACCTGCCTCGCTCTTTTCTGCAGCTCTCCTGGGTGCAGGACCTGCCCAGCTCTTTTCTGCAGCTCTCCTGGGTGCAGGGTCTGCCTTGCTCTTTTCTGCAGCTCTCCTGGGTGCAGGGTCTGCCCAGCTCTTTTCTGCAGCTCTCCTGGGTGCAGGACCTGCCCAGCTCTTTTCTGCAGCTCTCCTGGGTGCAGGGTCTGCCCAGCTCTTTTCTGCAGCTCTCCTGGGTGCAGGACCTGCCCAGCTCTTTTCTGCAGCTCTCCTGGGTGCAGGGGCTGCCCAGCTCTTTTCTGCAGCTCTCCTGGGTGCAGGGTCTGCCTCGCTCTTTTCTGCAGCTCTCTTGGGTGCAGGGTCTGCCCAGCTCTTTTCTGCAGCTCTCCTGGGTGCAGGGTCTGCCTCGCTCTTTTCTGCAGCTCTCCTGGGTGCAGGGTCTGCCCAGCTCTTTTCTGCAGCTGTCCTGGGTGCAGGACCTGCCCAGCTCTTTTCTGCAGCTCTCCTGGGTGCAGGGGCTGCCCAGCTCTTTTCTGCAGCTCTCCTGGGTGCAGGGTCTGCCCAGCTCTTTTCTGCAGCTCTCCTGGGTGCAGGACCTGCCTCGCTCTTTTCTGCAGCTCTCCTGGGTGCAGGACCTGCCCAGCTCTTTTCTGCAGCTCTCCTGGGTGCAGGGTCTGCCTCGCTCTTTTCTGCAACTCTCCTGGGTGCAGGACCTGCCTCGCTCTTTTCTGCAGCTCTCCTGGGTGCAGGACCTGCCCAGCTCTTTTCTGCAGCTCTCCTGGGTGCAGGGTCTGCCTCGCTCTTTTCTGCAGCTCTCCTGGGTGCAGGGTCTGCCCAGCTCTTTTCTGCAGCTCTCCTGGGTGCAGGACCTGCCTCGCTCTTTTCTGCAGCTTTCCTGGGTGCAGGACCTGCCCAGCTCTTTTCTGCAGCTCTCCTGGGTGCAGGTTCTGCCCAGCTCTTTTCTGCAACTCTCCTGGGTGCAGGACCTGCCTCGCTCTTTTCTGCAGCTCTCCTGGGTGCAGGGTCTGCCTCGCTCTTTTCTGCAGCTCTCCTGGGTGCAGGGTCTGCCTCGCTCTTTTCTGCAGCTCTCCTGGGTGCAGGGTCTGCCCAGCTCTTTTCTGCAGCTCTCCTGGGTGCAGGACCTGCCCAGCTCTTTTCTGCAGCTCTCCTGGGTGCAGGGTCTGCCCAGCTCTTTTCTGCAGCTCTCCTGGGTGCAGGACCTGCCCAGCTGTTTTCTGCAGCTCTCCTGGGTGCAGGGTCTGCCCAGCTCTTTTCTGCAGCTCTCCTGGGTGCAGGGTCTGCCTCGCTCTTTTCTGCAGCTCTCTTGGGTGCAGGGTCTGCCCAGCTCTTTTCTGCAGCTCTCCTGGGTGCAGGACCTGCCCAGCTCTTTTCTGCAGCTCTCCTGGGTGCAGGACCTGCCCAGCTCTTTTCTGCAGCTCTCCTGGGTGCAGAGTCTGCCTCGCTCTTTTCTGCAGCTCTCCTGGCCATCTGCCCTAATCAAAATCTAGCAGAAGAAAAGAAATAACAAGAATGAGCGGAGCTAAGTGAGACTAAGACAAAATGGAATGATATACAGGATCCACAAAATGAAAAGTTGGTTCTGGCTGGGTGTGGTGGCTCATGCCTATAATCCCAGCTCTTTGGGAGGTCAAGGCAGGCAGATTACCTGAGGTCGAGAGTTTGAGACCAGCCTGACCAACATGGAGAAACCCCATCTCTACTAAAAAATACAAAATTAGCCAGGCATGGTGGTGCATGCCTGTAATCCCAGCTACTTGAAAGGCTGAGGCAGAAGAATCACTTGTACCCAGGAGGTGGAGGTTGCAGTGAGCCAAGATCATGCCATTGCACTCCAGCCTGGGCAACAACAGCAAAACTCCACCTCAAACAATAAAAACAACAACAACAAAATCCAGACAAGCTGGTTATTTGAAATGACAAATAAAATTAATGACCACTAGCTAGATTAACCAAGAAAAATAGAAGATTCAAATAAGCACAATCAAAAATGACAAGGCTGACATTGCAACTGATACCACAAAAAACAAAAGGTGATTGGAGAGCGCTTTGAATACCTCTGTGCACACGAAGTAGAAAATGCAGAGGAAATGGATAAATTCCTAGAAGCATACAACCTTCCAAGATTAAACCAGAATGAAATATAACTACTGAACAGGCCAGGCACGGTGGCTCAAGCCTGTAATCCCAGCACTTTGGGAGGCTGAGGCGGGTGGATCACAAGGTCTAGAGATCGAGACCAACCTGGTCAACATGGTGAAACCCCGTCTCTACTAAAAATACAAAAAATTAGCTGGGCGTGCTGGTGCATGCCTGTAATCCCAGCTACTCAGGAGGCTGAGGCAGGAGAATTGCCTGAACCCAGGAGGCAGAGGTTGCGGTGAGCCGAGATCGCGCCATTGCACTCCAGCCTGGGCAACAAGAGCGAAACTCCGTCTCAAAAACAACAACAACAACAACAACAACAAACTACTGAACAGACCAATAAGGAGTAATAAAATCAAATTCATAATAAAAAAAAGTCTTCCAACAACAACAAAAAAAGCCCAGGACCAGGCATAGTCACAACCAAATTTTCCCAGATGTATTAAGAACTAGGACCAAAGTTACTGAAACGATTCCAAACAGTCTAGGAGGAGAGACTCTATGGAATGCTTTTCTGCATCTATTGAGACGCTCATACGACTTTCATTCTTAGTTCTGTTTATGTGGTAAGTTGTATTTATTGATTCGTGTATGCTGAGCCATCCTTCCATCCCTGAAATAAGGTCCACTTGATTGTGATGACTTTTTCATGCACTGTTGAATTTTGGCATCACAGAATGAGTTAGGGAGGAATCAGCCGAGGACACAAAGAAACTACAGGCCAGTATCTCCAACAAACAGAGAAGCCAACATTTTCAACAAAATACTAGCAAACTGAATCCGACAGCACATCGAAAAGACAATTCATCCCTTTATTCCAGGGACGCAATGATGGCTCAGTATGTGCAAATCAATAAATGTGATTCACCACATAAAGAGAACCAAGAACCGGCAGGCCTGCAGACTTCCTGCGTCTCTAAAGTCTGGCGCTGCCCATCACTGCTCTCAGTGGCCCCTGATATTTACCCAGTTTCAACAACCAGGAAACCCTAAGATCTGCTCTGCTGGGCTCTGCCTCAGCTCCTCTTGCTACTGACTCCAACCTTCCAAAGCCAGAGCCTGGACACTCCAGGGGGACCCACCAAAGCCCCAGGGACCCTCCGCCTAGACCCCTGGGTAGGGGAACATGCTTGGCCTCTTGCCCCCTGCCTCCCTGCTGATGCTGACACTCAGGGGCCCCGTCTTCCCTTGAGAGGACAGATCAGCAGTACCTGGCACTGCCTGTCCATCCTCCCTTGGAGAGGCACTCACTCCAAGTCTACTGGGGCAGGGCACCTGGCCATGGAAGAGGTTGACAGGGTTCCCGATGCCCTGGGAATGGCATCTCCAGGCACCATGACGCAGCTTGGAGCCTGCACCACCACATTGGGCCAGGGCTTGATGTGATCAGCCCAGGGTTGTAACACCCGAGGGCTGAACTGCCCTGCGGTGGCCGTGGCCTGGGGCCAGCCTAGAGGAAGGGGCCCTTTCATGCTCACTGCTCACACAGCTGTGTCCCCGGGACCGCACAGGCCCAGGGAGGTGCTTGTCACCCCACACAGCACTGCAGAGTCCCCAGGCAAAGCTCCCACAAGCAGGAAAGCGTCTGTTTGGATCCCATCGTCTTGCCTGCGTCAGATGAAGCGGGATGGAGTTAGGAAAGCTTTCAGCTTGCCCCATCCCACGGGCAGAGAGGGCCGGTCATGGCGGGAGACTTCCAGCCATGTGGGCGATGCCGCCTGGCCATAATCACTGTGTTGTCCAGAAAGCAGGAGAGGAGCAGGTGCGTGGTCCGTCCCCTGACTGGCGGTCACCCCTCAGCATTCTTGTCAGGGCTGCAGAGCTTGGGGGCTGTCGTAGGGACCTCCAGTTGGCTCCTCCTCTGGGTCACGCTACAGGGATGTCCAGAGGCCCCTTGTGTGTTTTTCTGGTGACTGGAGCCAGGCTGTGGGGACCTGAAGACGGCTTGCATTTGGTGGGGTGCTTACGGGTGGTTGGTTTCGGGAGCGTGTAGGCTGTGGCCTCGTCCGTTTACGTTTGTAACACCTGAGTCAAGTCCTTCCAACTGCAGGAGGGGCCGTGGCGGGCACCACAAGGCTGAGTGGGGAATTCACTGGGGGGCAGAGCTGAAAGGGAAGCTGGAGGCAGCCGCCAGTGCAGTTGGGAAAAGAAGCTTCCATTCCGGGACACAGGAGTGGACAGCAAGGGGGCGTGAGGCCTGGGCTGGGGTCTGTGGGGAGCCAGACGAGGTGCTGGGAGGGTTTTAGCAGGGAAGGGCTGGGATCTGCTTGTTATGCTCATTTACTGTGGCAGTTCCCCACTCCCCATTCTTCTTTGGGACTCTCAGAGGCCTGAGCGCCTGTAGCAGCTGTGATGTGCTGTGTGTCCCCCTGCGCCTCCCACGTCCTATCAGAGCTGTCTTTGGGCAGAACATTCCAGCGGCTTCCCAGCATGTCCTTGGTGTGGTGGTGCAATCTCCCCGGGATGCCACCTAGTCCTCCTGCCGTCCCTGCCTGTGTGCACCCCTCCCATCAGCTGGGTCTGTTCTCATCTGTTTTGGGGGTTTCTGAGCCTGTGGCCATGAGCCAGCATTGCCCATCCCTCCTCAGCCCATCCACAAGGAGGCTGGGGCTACAGTGGACCCCAGAAGGTCCCTCCTATCCAGAGGGAACTGTGGGTGCAACTGAGGCATGGAGATGCCAGCATCAGCACCCTTGTCTTGCTCTGGACTCTCTGGCTTCCCAGATGCCCTGACTTTGAGACCAGGATGCCAGTCCCAGAACTTACTTCCTGTGGGCCTCAGTCATGTCACTGTGCTGACGCAGTGATGAGGTGCAGGTCCCAAGCCTCCCTCCCCATCTCACCTCCAGGCCCTTCTCCCTTCCTGTAGGTCTGTCTGCTCCCCGCTGGGGTCTGCCTCCTGGGGACAAAATGGTCGACAAGGCTGACCTGGGACATTTCCTCTGACTCAGCTGGAGGGTGAGGGCCCAGTGAAGCCCCAGAGGCAGCAGAGACGGCAAGCAGAGGGCACCCGGGCAGTCCAGCAGCCCCCACTCTGATGTTCCTCCCCAGTGAGGAGTTGCCAGAGACACCTGGAGAAGATCCTGGGGCTGTGCTCACAGGACAAGGCCAGGGCAAGCTGTCCTCGAATAGAGTAGACACCCACAAGGTGCACTGTGGAGAAAGGAGCTCCTTCTCTGGGGAAGACCAGGCCCTCACTTTCAGGGACTCCTGTGAACCAGGCTGGGCCAGCCCTCAGGCCTGCAGCAAAACTGTCCACCTCCTCTGGGTCTGTGGGTCCTTCTCATTCTGGTCCTTTCTGCTCCCAAACTTGGTATGATATTTTGCAGCCATGATATTTTGAAGAGTTCTCAGATTCCTCTCCCAGCTCTGAGAAGGAACTCAGACTTCAGCCCTGACCCAGCATCCTCCCATCTACCTGCCCCAGGCTGAGTTCCAGTAGCCCTAGGCCAGAAGCCTGAGCACCAGCAGCCTTTGGAGCAGCTATGCCATCCACCTGCAGCTGAGTCTCATCCCAGCCAGGAGGACCGGGAGTGTTAGGGCCACTACACAAAGCAGGAGCCCCTCCTCTGTAGCCGTGGACATAATATCTCCTTTTGTGCAGTGATTTTACTCCCAGGGCCATGGTGTTGGTGACAGCGGTATCACTAATGCAAACAAAAATGGGTGGGCATGGTGGCTCACACCTGTAATCCCAGCAACTTGGGAGGCCAAAGCAGGAAGATCACTTGAACCCAAGAGTTCCAGAACAGGCTGGGCAAAAAAAACAAGGCCCCATCTCTACCAAAAATTAAAAATTAGCCAGACACAGTGGTGGCACCTATAGTCCAAGCTACTCAGGAGGCTGAGGCAGGAGGATCACTTGAGCCCAGGAATTTGAGGCTGCAGTGAGCTGTGATGGCCACTGGACTCCAGCCTGGGTGACAGAATGAGACCCTGTCTGAAATCAAAAACAAATACAAAGAAGAAAAAGGAAAGAAGTAGAAAATGGAGGAAACAGCAACCAAAATGCCTCCATGCACACACGAGGTGAGTTTTCACCGGTGTGGAAATGAATTCTTTCAGAGTCACATGAAGATGACAGTGATCAACAGTGCAGAGACTCACAGTGCAGCCTTGAAGGCAAAGAGTGAATGTCGGGAGATTGCGTCCCATGTGGTTCACATTCATTAAGTGAACCGCTTACAAAGGAAGCAAAAGCCAGAGAGAGAGTGAGATTGGGTGCAGGTGCCTGTCCTGGGGAGTGGGGAGGCTGGTCTCTGTGTACGTGGAGGTAGTGGGACTTACTGCCTGTATGGCAGGGCTTGGGTTGGGTGGAGTGTTTGTGATGTCACAAAGACAGTGTCTTTGTGCAGAAGGAGGGGTCCTCCCCTGGTGCCTTGCATCATTGTCCCAGTTCCATTTCCTCTGCCCTGTCAAATTCTCTGGGCCTTCTCAGACCCCACCCCACACGAGCTTCCTTCAAAGTTTATATGTTGCACTGAGTCCAGCAATATATAAGCAGAAACATATACCACAGACAAGTGGGATGTATCCCAGGAAGATAAGGTTAGTTTAACATCCAAAATTAATGATTGTAACAAACCATATCAGTAGAATAAAACAACAAAAATCACATTCTCATCTCAACAGGATGCAGAAAGTGCATCTGACAAAACCTACCACCAGTTTCATTTTAAAAAACTAAACAAACTACAAATAGGAGCTTCTTCAACTTCATAAAATATATTTATGGAAACCTCACAGCTAACCTCCCACTGAATTGTAAAAGCTAGCTGCTTTCCTCCTAGGTTAGATTAGGAGCAAGGGCGTCTTCTCACCACTACTATTCAACACTGTATTAGAGGTTCTAGCCAGAACAAGTCGGCAATACAAATAAACAGAAGTCAGCCAGATGGGAAAAGAAAAAGTGAAACTCTCTTTTCAAACTTCACATGATCTTTTACCTAGAATATCCTAAGAAGCCCAATAAAAACAGTATTATTTCTAACAAGAGTAGCTCAACAAGATTTCAGGGTACAAGATCAATATGCAAAAATCATTTGTATTTTCTCTACTTGTAATGAAGACTTAAAAAATGAAATTAAGAAAATAATTTCATTCTCAGTTGCACCAAAAGGAATAGAACACTTAGGAATGCATTTAACAAGAGAAGTTCAACACTTATGTTCTGAAAACTACAGAACACTATTGAAGGAAGTTAGAGAGCTAAATAACTGAAACAGCATCCCATCCATGTTCACGAGTCAGAAGACATGATGTTGCTGAGATGACAGTACCCCTCAAATTGATCTGCAGATCCAACATAATCCCTATGCCAGCTCCAAAGAATCCCCAGAGAATCTCTCCTTCGTAGACATTGAGAAGCTGATTCTCAAATTCACATGGAATTGCAAGAGATCTGCAATGCCAAAATAGTTTTGAAAAATAATAAAGTAGAAAGACTCACACTTCCCAATTTTAAAATTTACTACGAAGTAGCAATAATCAAGACTGTGAAATATTAGCACAAGGACAGATATCTAGATCAACAGAACAGAATTGTGAGTCCAGAAATAAAACCATACCTCTATGGTCACCTGACTTTTTTACAAAGGTGCCAAGACCATCCACTGGGGACAGAATAGTCTTTCCAACAAACGGTAATGAAACTTTATGTGGAAAAGAATGAAGTTGGGTCCTTACCTCAGACCATATATGAAAATTAATTTGAAATTGATCAAAGATCTAATTGAGGGACTGTGTTAACTTCTCTTCCCAGATCTAACTTCTCTTCCCAAGTCCACAAGGGGCATGATTTCAAAGGCAAGAACTTCCCAGCACCATACCTCCATCTACCATCTCCATCTGGGAGCCTAGAGTTCTTTGTCTAACTTTTGCATGCGTGGGAAAGGTGAGCTCCCTTTGTTTAGAAAACCCGCGAAAAGCTATGGGAGGACTGTGGGCGGGGCAACCAATCCAGCATCAGAGTCAAAAATCAATCACTCCAGAGGAAGTTTGGAAGAACTCTTCTCACTGGACGAGGCCTTGAACTGGGCAGGAGTAACTCCTAGATTAAAAGTCTCCCTGCCCCATACCTGTGCGGACTCCATCTCTGGATCCCTTCCCATGACAACGTGGGAGTTGCCCCTCTCTTTCTCTCCCTGCTTCTCTCTCTCTGTGCCTAATAAATCGCTTTACTGCAAGACTCTTTGAGTCTGATATGTACTTGAACGAGCCCACTGCACCTCCAGGGCCTCTCCCCCCATTCCTGGGGCAGTGGGGGCAAGAACCGAAAACACCCAGTTACATAATCATAATAGCAAAAGTATAACAGTCTTGGAAGGAAACATAGAGGTAATCCTTAACGACCTTGGCTTTGGCAAAGATCATGGCACCAATAATATGAACAACAAAAGAAAAGATAGAGAGTTTGGACTTCACCAAAATTGAAAACATCTGTGCTTCAGCGGATACTCTCAAAAGTTATAGGACAACTCACAGAATGGGAGACAGTATTTGCTAATCATTTATCTGCTCAGGGACTTGTATCATGAATATATAAAGTGCTCTTATAACCAAGGAAGACAGACAAATGGCCAAAAGACACATGCAAAGATACTCAATATCACTAGTCATATGGGAAATGCAAATCAAACCCACAATGAGGTGGTACATCACATCTACCAGAAAAACTAAAATCAAAAACATGA
The DNA here is from genome assembly GCF_049354715.1 of Callithrix jacchus. Taxonomy (NCBI): domain Eukaryota; kingdom Metazoa; phylum Chordata; class Mammalia; order Primates; family Cebidae; genus Callithrix; species Callithrix jacchus. The sequence continues at coordinate 54,712,430 of NC_133517.1, forward strand.
GATAATAACAAGTGCTAGAACCCTCAAATACGGCTGCTGGGACTATAAAATGGTGCAGCCACTCTGGAAAACTGTCTCCTAGTCTCTTAATTACATAGAGAGTTACCACAGAACCCAACAATTGCACAACTAGAAATATACCTAAGAGAATACACATCCAAGTTTCCAAGATGGCAGTGTACAAGCAAGTTGGCTTCCCTCCCACCTCAAAGAAAACCAAAATCAAACATATAGCACTGAGAGTGTCACCAGCAATATCCCAGAACTCAAATATGAGGATGAGATAGTTCCTGGGCCACAGAAAAGTAGAAAAACTCAGAGCAGATGGTAAGACAATGGGATTGATACCCACAATTCCCCTCTCCCCAATCTGCTCAGCACCCAATGTGCAGAACACTTTCCTCCAACTCACAGTTTCTACACTGGAGAAAGCGACATGGAGGCAGACAACCAGCTTCCCTCCCATTTTGGGTTTCCTGGCAGGAGACCTGCCCCTACCTCAACCCAGGGGAAACATCAGGAGTGCCTGAAGGGAAAAATATTTCTGAGGAACGTCAGAGACAAAAGGGGAAATGGGACTACCATCCTTATAACTGAAAACTCTGCTGTGTAACTCAGCCAAAGGAGACAGCAAATCAGGGTGACTGTTCACAGTGCCACGCTGGAGGAAGTAAGTTCCACAGGACCCAGGCATGCAGCCCTGGCCAGCCTTCCCACACTACCAGGATATCACCTTGGAGCCTCCCTCTTTGGGACTGGCAGCACTTTACTGCTAACTAGAACCAAGGCAAAGTTGGGCTTATGTTGCCATGTAGTGCAGAAAAGGGGGCAGCAACCTAGCAGGAAAAAAGAAACACATAAATCACAAAGATCTCTAAGCAAACATATCCAATAGAAACCAGGCTGGGTGTGGTGGCTTATACCTATGATTCCAGCACAGCTTGGGCACCATGGCAAAACCTCATCTCTACAAAAAAAAATTTAAAAATTAGCTGGGCATTGTGTCATATGCCAGTGGTCTAAACTACTCAGGAGTCTGAGGTGGGGGATCACCCAAGGCTGGGAGGTGGAGTTGCAGTGAGCCATGATCACTACTACACTCCAGCCTGGGTGATAGAGCGACATCCCGTCTCAAAATAAATAAATAAAAATTTAAAAACCCCAAACAAACAAACAAACAAACATAAAGAAGCCAGCCAGAGAAGTCTGAAATAAATACATAATTATTCTGTGCAAGGACATAGACATACAATCACAAGAAACAACAGCAAACAGGGAACCAAGACCTTCCCAAGCAAACACAGCACGGAACCAGTAACTGACCCTAAAGAGACACAATATGTGAATTCTCTGACCGAGCGTTCAGAATAGTTTAAGGAAACTCAGTGATCTTCAAGATAACAAAGAAAGGCAATTCAGAAATTTATCAGAAATATTTAACAAAGAGATTAAAATAATTTAAAAAATCAAACAGAAACCTTGGAACTGAGAGATATAGTTGCTGAACAGAAAAATTCCTTATGGGCTCTCAACAGCAAAATGAAAAAAGTAGAGGTAAGAATCAGTGAGCCTGAAGACAGGCTATTTGAAAGTACACAGACAAAGGAGAAAAAAGAGAGAAGAATGAAAATGAATGAAGAACCTGTAAGATACAGAAAATTACCTCGAAAGGCTAAACGTAAGAATTACTGGTGTACAAGAAGGAGCTAGCCAAGGGCTAGGGGTAGGAAGCTGATTCAAAAAATAATAACTGAAAACTTTTCAAAACTTGAGGAAAAGATAAATATTCAGGTACAGGAAGGTTAGAAAACACGAAAGAGATCTCACGCAAGTAAGACCACCCTGACACATATGACAATCAAACTCTCAAAGGTCAAGGACAAAGAGAGGACCCTAAAGGTGGCAAGAAAAATAAGACATATAAAGGAGCTCCAGGTCACCTGGCAACCGAATTCTTAAGAGAAACTCTACATGCCAGGAGTGGGTGGTATGACATTTTCAAAGTGTTCAACAGAAAAAAAAATCCCCAACTGTCATCCAAGAATAATGTATCCAGCAAAACTGTACTTCAAATATGAAGGAGAAATAAAGTCTCTCCCAAACAAACAAAAGCTGAGAGAATTCACACCACCACAGCTGTCCTGTAAGAAACGTTAAAGGGAGCTCTTCAATCTGAAAGAAAAAAAAAAACACTCAAGTACAAAACAAAAACACCTGAACTTTATGTATAAAACCCAGTGGTAAAATTAAGTACAGACAAACCAAAATATTGCAACGCTGTAATTGCAGTGTGCAACCCACGCATAACTTCAGTATGAAGTCCAAAGACAAAACTACCAAAATCAATGATAGCCACAGCAACCGATTCCTGAGCAAGGGAGAAAAAAACAGATGTGAATAGAGACTCCACTAGAGTACTCAAGTCCATGCAGGCAAACAAATGTTCATGAACATTGCCACTAAACAATAATTTTATTTATTTTTCTCTTACAACAAACCATAAATGGGCCACCTAGAGGAGCAGTGGATAAGTGTCCCTGGCTTACACTGGAATAATGGGGAGCAACATTTCTCTGTGGAACGGTCGAAGAGGGTCAGACCCTCTGAGGAGGGGTCCTCATGACAGGATACTGCTGCCTATGACAGAGGCAAAGCTCAGGAGTAGTTTTGACTCCCCCAACCGCACAGTTCCTTCTGGAAGCTCCTCTTCAATGATTACATCAGGTACTAAGTCCCTTTCAAGATTAGTAGGTCCTCCTGCATTGCAAGTCATGGAATTACAACAGCGAACCCAATAGAAGCTATTCACTTTGGTCTGTTTTCTTGGGGCTTCAGGAGGCTGTTCAGCTGGGTATACGAATGTGCAGTTGTTTGTACAGTTCTTATAAACAAGTAGTTCACGAGGGTTTATACCTAAAAAAAGGAGCAGCAATGAAAATAATTGATTTCATTTTTCTGCTTGTAAATATTGAAGCACATACACCTCACATTCAACCATAACTAGCTCCATGTCCACATTCTACACTCCCAGGTGTGACAACACTATCTAGAATACTTGACTGAGAGAGAATATCCAAGTCCACTAGCGGGTCTCATCACTCCAAGAATATCTTCTGGAGATAGTTTTCTACCTAAGCTGTCATCTTTAGGCCTCTGGCCCTTCCGAAATGATATTATGGTACCTTGTCATGTAGCTACACACAATGAAACGTCCTGTTCATTTTTTGTGGTAAGAATTCTAGGCTGGGCACAGTGGCTCATGCCTGTAATCCCAATACTTTGTGAGGCTGAGGTGAGCGGATCACAAGGTCAGGAGTTTGAGACTAGCCTGGCCAACATGGTGAAACCTTGTCTCTACTAAAAATATAAAAAATTAGTCGGGCATGGTGGCATGCACCTGTAGTCCCAGCTACCCGGGAGGCCGAGGCAGGAGAATCCCTTGAGCCCAGGAGGCGGAGGCTGTGGCGAGTGCAATCATGACATTGCACTCCAGCCTGGGTGACAGAGCAAGACTCTGTCTCAAAAAAAAGAAAGAAAAAAGAATTCTAGAGCTCTAGAAATTTAATGCAGACTAGAAATCATATTTCACTTATGGTCCAGAGATCACATGGACCTTTAACAGAGGTGCCCATGTTAGTGTGTCCTTATCCAAATTTTCTGCAGTTGGCAAGATGCTTCTAGGGTAAACTCCTTCCTGGGACCCTCAGCCTGGTGATTTAATCTCCTGGACCAACATATAAATGCTCTTGAGCCCTTGGTGCCAACCTCCTCCCCAGCACAGACTTGATGCAACATTCCAACTAGGGTTCCACAGCTAATGTGACTGATAACCATCACTAGAGGGCTTGTCCAGTGGCCTCAGCTAACCAATGCCACCTGACCAAAGCTCCATGTAACACCTCCTTCAAGAATCCCTAGGTTAAATACCTTGGCCCTTATCATTACTTCCATTCCCCTTGAAGTCTATCCAGTGTTTACACAAATAGTTTATTCTGGAACTTACCATAATTGATTTATCCATTCATGGCTCTAGGTCTTGTCTCCTCCATAACACCAGAAAGAACTAATGAATATGAACCAGTCACTTGTTTCGTTATTTTCCATTTTAAAAGTTTATTGGAGTTCAACAGTCTACAGAAATGTGCCTGACCGTAAGTCAACAACTTGATGGATTTTCAGAGTGCCGACAACCAATATTCAGCAAGCAGCTTCAGACACAGAGCTGCACGAGAACTCCAGGACTCTCCACTCTGTTCCTCCATGCAGACACTACCATAAGGAGCTCAGGACATAGACAGGAAATGCATGGGCTTCTAAACCTAAAGACTAGTTCTTTCTGTTTGGTTGAAAGTATACATTACGTCTGCTTTTGTGTATGACTTCTTTTGCTTTACTCTGTGTTTATGAAATTGATCCCTATTGTTGAACACTGCTGTATACTGTTCATCCTCATAATTGTGTAGCATTACATTGGTGAACATACCACAATTTATTGTTGGTGGTTTCTGTCTACTCCAAATAGTGCTGCAATGAATATTCTTGTCTTGTATTTTCCTTGAGGTGAGCCTGTAAAATTTCTTTTTTAATATTAGCTATGTACCTAGGATTAGAATTGCTGAATCTGAGTCTCTGATATGCAGCTTCAGCAGACAATGTCAAATTGTTTTCCACACTGGGTTGAACCTATCTATGGTCTGCGGGATAGTGCACACTTCAGAACCCTCACAACATTTAGTATGATCGTTTTAGGACATTGAGTCATTTCTTGTGGTGTTATCATGTTGTGGTTTTAAGCTGCGTTTCTTTCAAGAAGAACAACACTGAATAACTTTTCTTACATATGTTACACATTCAGATACCATTTTCTGGCAAATTTCCTTTAAGTCTCTTGTTTCAATTTCTATTGGATGATCAGCTTTTTATTAATTAATTCGTAGGAAGAAGTTCATTATATTGTGAATACAAGTCCTTTTGTAGATACATGTTTTGAAATGCTTTCTCCTCATCTGTGGCTTGCAGTTTTACTATTTCACACACACACACACACACATCTTCTTAGGAACAGAAGTTGTGAAATTAAAGGTAAAATGTATCAATTTCATTCTTATGTGACTAGCACTATTTTGCTCCATTTTTTGAATTCTTAATTCCTAAAAGTCACAAATACAGCATTTTATATTTTTCTCTAAAAACTTTGTTGGTTTAATATTTACATTGAGATCCACAAACCACCTCAAACTGCTCCTTTTATATGGCACAAATATTGCGTAGAAATATCTAACATATCCACCACTACTCAGTGCAAAGAATTGTCTTTACCCACTGCACTGCAGGGTCAACTTTGTTAGAGATTAAGAAAGCAGATGCATGTGGCTTTTTCGGAATTATTTCCCTTCTAGTGTTGTATTTTTCAATCCTGACCACAGGACCCAACACTCAACTGCTTTGATTAAGGAAGTTATACGAATAATCTTTACAGTTCAGAGCGCAAGTCCTTGGGCTTTTCTCATTTTCTCCAAGACTGCTTTGGCTATTCCTAGCCCTTCATGTTTTCAATAAGCATTTGGCACCAACTTGTCAAAACAGAAACACACCCCTGCTGAAACTCTGATTGAAATTCTTTTGAATTTGTAGGTGACTTGGAGAATAGATATCCTTACTCTGTTGGGTCTCATGATCCATAAGCATAGTGTACAAATCCACATGTTTAAGTCTTTAATGGTGTTTTAAGTCTTCAATAGTGTTTTTGCAGTTTCAGTATTGAAATCTTGCACAAATCTAGTTAGATTTGTGGTACTTGATTCTGTGATATTTTAAAGAACAACATTCCTTGGAAATTTTCATTTTCAATTTGTTTCTTGATGTACAAAAAGACAATTGATCTTGTAAACTGATTTTTGAATCCTTATCTTGTATCCAGGATCTTTCCTAAAGATAATTGTTATTTGAAGTTTGTTGTCTCTGATGAATAGTAAGCAGTTTAAATTCCTTCTTTCTACTCACTATGTGTCTTAATTCTTCCTGTTGCCTAACTGAACTACCTAAGAACTCCAGTTCCTTTGGGAATAGAAGCGGTAATGGTAGACATTTCCCTCAGAGATTTAGAAAGGGTGTGGTATTTTATCAAAACATTTCAGCATCTACAATCATCTCTGCCCTTTTCTTGGTTAATATGGTGAATTAAACTGGTGGGTTTCAAATTGTAAACCACATTGCAATTGTTATTGAATCCACAAGATACTGGGGTTATGGTGTGTGTGTGTGTGTGTACCTTTTATTTTAAGATAGTTCTAGGTTGTTAGAAAAGTTGTAGAGACAGTACAGAGTTCCTACATGCCTCATGCTCAGGCCCCTTTTCTCACACTGCCTACATTACCATGGCACACTTTTCACAACTATTAAACAAATACTGATAAATTCTCACTAATACAATTCCATATGTTATTCAGATTTCATTGATTTTTCCTTACTGCCCTTTTCCTTTTCCAGGATCCCATCGAAGATACTGCATGGCATTACATGTGCTTACATACATCAAGGATTTGGCTGGTTTTGTTAGTATATTTGCATCTGTAGTCATATCGAACGGTAGCCTATAATTTCCCTTTTTAAATAGTCTTTGCTGGTGTTTGGTATTAGGGTTAAGCTTCCATCATAAATGAACTGGGAAGCAATTAATCCTTGTTGATGATCTGGAAGAGCATGTGTAAGACTGCTGCTATTTCTCCCACAAATATTTTGAAGAATTTGCCAATGAAGCCATCTGGGCCTAGTAATTTCTAGGTTGGTAGGTTTTCCATAAAGGATTCCATTTCATTAACAGGACACTTCAGCATTACAATTTTGTTGTAGGTCAGATATGGTTGTGTTTTTCACATTTTTGTTTAGTTCATCAAGATCTCAAATTTAGCACAGGAGGGCTATTTAGAGGAGACTCCTATTTTCTTTATAAGGCTTGTAAAGTTTGACAGTGACTCTCTCTTTATTTCTGATATTGGAAATGTGTATTTTAGTTTTCTTTTACTCTCTTATTACATTTCACCAACACTGTGACTATTTCCAAAGAACCCACTATTGGCTTTGTTGATTTTATATATTCTTTTTTTTTTCTACCTTAAAGATTTCTGCAATCCATTTGATATTTCTTCCTTTCTCATGTATTTGGGTGGATCTTCCATTCTTTTTCCAGGTCTTGAATGGAAGCTCAGATGCTTCACCCTCTACGATGTCACTGTGGTGGTATAGATTTTGCTCTAAACACTCCTTTGCCACTTCCCACTCACTGGACATGTCCCATCTTCATAATCATTCAGATCTTAGTATTTCCTAATTTCTGTTGTGGCTTCTCTTTTGTGTAACTGATTATCTAGGAATGCTCTGCTTAATGCCGTGCACTTGAGAGGCTTTCTAGTTCACCATTATTTCTAGCTTAATTCCACTGTAATAGAGAAAGAAATCTAAATAATTTCAATCCCTTGACTCTGCTGACGCATGTATTATGTCATTCATTTTGTGAAAGTCAATGTTGTAAACATCCCATGTGAACTTGAAAAGATTGTGCATTGGGTGATTTCTGGCTTCTGATATGTTGATTATTCCCATTGTTAATGGTAATGTTCAAACCTTCAACAGTAGAGGTGGGCAAGGCAGAGCCCACGAGACAAATCCAGCCCACTCAGTGTGTGTGTATACAGCAACATGTTATTAATGGCTGCTTCCGCCCCTACAAAGACAGAGCCAGGTGGTTTCAACAGAGACAAGATGGCCTATGAAGCTGAAACCATTTACTAACTGGACCTTCACAGAAGAAGCCTGGCAACCTCTGTCTATAGCTATAATGAGTTTTGTCTCCACACTATAGCATCTAGTAGCTACAGTGAGAGGGGTATTAGCGACAGCTACAGGACTGTGGATTTGCCTACATTTCTAAGTTCTGTAGAGTTGTTTTCTTCTTTTCTTTTTCAGACAAGATCTTCCCACTTTGGTGCCCAGGCTGGAGTGGCACAATCGTGGCTCACTGCAGCCTCAGCCTCCCTAGGCTCAAGTGATGTTCCCACCCCAGCCTCCTGAGTAGCTGGGACCACAGGTGCATGCCACTACACGTGGCTAATTTTTCTATTTTTTGTAGACATGGAATTTAGCCATGTTACCCAGGCTGGTCTCAAACTCCTGGGCCCAAGTGATCCTCCCACCTCAACTTCCCGAAGTGCTGCGGTTACAGGCATGAGCCACTGTGCCCAGCTTCTGTGTTCACATTTTAAGCATATCTCTTGTAGGCAGAAAACACAGATTTTTGTTTACTCTGAAAGTCCTAGGCTGCTAATTGTAGCCTTTTAAATGTTAATATAATTAATGATGTATAAGCTATTTAACTTGCTTTTCATTAAATGTTTTAAGATAATTTTGTATTGAAATAGAGTTGTAAGAAATAGTAGCCCACGTGGGCCCTCTATTCAGTGAGTGAGGGCCCACATGGCTAACACCTTGCAGAGCTACCACAGAGCATCACAGGAGTACTGTCATTTCTATCACGCTATATTAATGAGACCATACAGCATGTAACCTTTGGAGACTGCCTTTTGTCACTCAGCATAAATTCTTGCAGGTTCTTTCGAGTTGTGTGCATCTATAGCGCATTCCTTTCTGGTGCTGAGCAGTATCCCGTGGTGTGGATATACCATGGTTCATGTAAGCCTCTACCCATTGGAAGATATCTAGAATGTTTTCAGTTTTGGGGTACTAAGAAATAAAGCTGCTATGAACACCCATGTACATGTTTTGGTGTGAACATAAGTTTTTAGTTCTCTGGAAAAAAAACACCTACGAGTGCGATTTTGGAGATGTACGGTAGTTTCATTTTTAGTTCCTATAGAAACTGCCCCACTTTTCCATATTGGGTGCATCAGTTTCCATTCCCACTAAAAGTGCACGAACAATCTGGTTTCTCTGAATCCTCACTAACACTTGGTGTTGCCATTATTTTTCATTTTGGTCATTCTGATTGGTGATATCTAACTGTGGTTTCAATTTGCACTTTCCTCAATCGGTCAATGATGTTGATAATTTATTCATGTGATTATTTGCCATCTGTGAATATATTTTGGTGAAATGCACTTTATGTTTCTTGCCTATTTTCTGATGAGACTGGCTGCATTTTGACTACTGAATTTTGAGAGTTCTTCATGTGTTTGGTATATTAGTTCCTTGTTGAACATGTGGTTACAGGTATTTTCTCCCAGTCTGTAGACTATCCTTTCATTCTGTCAACAAGGTCATGCAGAGATGGAAAGAAAACGATGTAAAATGGGCTGCAGTTCAGTGTTAAAAGCTTGCCTTTTGTGGACCATGCTTTGGTGTCAAGTCTAAGATTCCTTGCTTAGTACTTGATGCTAAAGATTTTCTCTTACGTGTTTTTATTCCTAGAAATTTTAGTTTTACCTTTTTACATTTAAGCCCATGATCCATTTTGAGTTCATTTTTGTGTAAGCCTCGAGGTCAAGGTTCATTTTTGCCTATGGATGTTGAGGAAGCCATCCTTCCTCATTTGACAGTTTTGGCACCTTGGCCAAAAATCAGTTGGGTATATTTGTGTAGAGTGATTTCTAGGTTCTCAGTTATGTTCTGCAGATCTATGTGTCTGTCCCTCCACTCACTGATGTTGGCTGTGGGTGGAAGCTCAATCCCCGACACTCAAAATGCTTCTTTCCATGGAGGTCCTTTGCTTACCATCCTGCCCAGCCCCAGAAATCAGCAAATCTCCTGAAAGGAAAAATGCCCCAGCATTCCAGCATTCCCAATTTCTTGTGCCAGTATCCCTCAGGGTTCATTCAGGAAAATGGAGCTCCTAAAGCAGTATAGGTCTAGGTTATTAAATACAAGTGTTGCAGCTGCCATGACTGTGGGGGAGCCAAGAAAGGAAGTCAGTGAGGTGAGGCTGAAGATCAGAGGAACAGTCCGGAGCTAAGCCCACTTACACTGGGACGGCTGGAACAGGGCAATATCAAAGGCCATGCACCTTTGTCTTCTCGAGTAAGGTTGTGCAGAGGGGTCTCTTGCAGAGATGTTTAAACTGCTCCACTGGAGCACCGATCACCTCAGCAGGCCAGTGGCCAAATACCTGCTGGAGTCTTAGGAACTGCTTTCAGTCAAAGGCTCAGAAGTGAAGATGGAGGCGGATACAAGTGAGGGCAGACTGAAGTCCACCAGTGGCCATCACTGTATAAAACCATCATGATCTTCCAGAAGAGTGATCTCTGCTTCACCCATACCTTGCAAATCTCACTCAAGTTCCTCTTTTTGACAAGTATTGCCCCATGAAAGAGTTGTGGAAAAGACAGTTCTCAGTCTCATTTAGAGGCAGTAATCCCCAAACGACAAAACCATGCCATCAAGGTCCCCAGCAGTGGCTACTGTGGAGACAAAGCCCAGATTCTCAGCCTCCTGCCCATGTCCCAAATCAGCAGTTGGTCTGAAGAAGAGGTGTGTATTAGTCTGTTCTCACACTGCTATAAAGAACTGCCTGAGCCTGGGCAATTTATAAAGAGGTTTAATTGACTCACAGTTCCACATGGCCAGGGAAGCCTCAGGAGACTTACAATCATGGCAGAAGGGGTAGTAAACACATCCTTCACAAGATAGCAGGAAGGAGAAGTGCCAAGGAAAGGCCCCTTATAAAATCTCAGATCTTGTGAGAACTCACTTACCATCATAATAACAACATGAGGGCAACCAACTCCATGATTCGATTATCTCCCACCAGTTTTTCCCATGATACATAGGGATTATGGGAGCTACAATTCAAGATGAGATCTGGGTGGGGACATAGCCAAACCATATCGAGGTGGTAATCAGGGAATTATTTTTGCACAAAGCTTAGAACACAGAATGACATGTGAAGTTGTAAACACAACCACAGACACTGTGGACAAAAGGGCTGAAGGAAAGGTCCTGAGCAGGGCCACAGACAAGGCCTCCATGTGTGCACCAGGATGTACACTGGCTGCACCCTCCCTGCTTGCTTCATTGGTCACTGGGCCTCTGGCCATACATCTGCTGCAGGTGAGGGCCCTGAGGAGAGGGGCCACCTTTCTCTGAGCACCAGAGGGCTCTGAGGAAGAAGGAAGAGCATTCTGGAAGTGCAGGCTCTGCCCTGAATGTATGCTTGGCCTTCCCATCTGTTGTGGTGGGCTTTGCCCTGAGGGGTCCGTGGTGCATCCACTGCTTGGACCTACTGAGCTGGAAGCACTCTCTAGACTACTGGAAATCGAATGACCATTGAGGACTAGCCCAGGCAGCATGGGGTGTCTACACACACAACCAGGGACAGTGGAAGTTCTGAGATCCAGCAATGCTCCTACCCACTGGAGACACTGCAGATGCATGGACAGACTGTCCTACCTTGCAGAGTACCTGCCGCTACAAGATGATGCATGCTGGCCTATCGTGAGGCTGAGACCAAGGCATGCAGACGCAGTCAGGGCAGGCGACGTGAGGGAAGGGGAAACAGCTGGGTGCAGAGAAGAAAGCAGACTGGCGCTGCCCGCCGAAACTACCCAGGTAGGAGACTAATCCGCAATGTGTGAAAATGACATAGAGGTACTTACGAATGGAGACTGTCATACAGCGCCTAATATCATACGGACATACTCTAATGTTGGGACAGTTGAAGTCGTTTATGACCCCACAGTCATGGCACTTCAAATTATAGGTCCCTGAGAAGAGAGAAAGGGACATCAGGCTTCTGTTCCCCCATGCCCTTTCCACCCATTACCAGCTCACTGTACCCTCCCCCAGTGGCCAGTCCTTCCCCTCTGCTTCCAAGGACTTCTAACCTGCACGTCTCAGCCCCTATGCAGTCTGAGTCTGGCCCAGACTAGCTCCTGGGAGGGAGCCAGGCACCAGGAGAGCTTTCCCTGCTATTCAACGCAGGCTCCAGTGAGCACCCCTCATAGCTCATAGCATATGGGATTGCTATGCTCTGCAGACCAGGCCCACCTCACCAAGGAAGACTGGACACTCATAGAAGCCAGCATCCTCCTGGGTTTCCCTGGACACAGCCCCTCCTGCCTGGCCCTGATGGGGAAGAGCCACATCAAAGTTTCCTCTTGGTCCCTGGTCAGCTGCTCTGCCATCCTAACCCTCTCCTTGCTCATGACTGCTCCTGGACTGCCCTAGTGCCCACCCCTGATTACACAGACAATGCAGGCCCCAGCTGGCTGAGACGTGCTCCGTGTTCCAGCCAATCATTCCAGTGACCCCCAGAAGCTCCAGGTGAATTGTCCTCTCCTGTACAGTGAGAGGGAATAATACTTACACTGAGGACTAATGCTGACATTGGCTGCCACCAGTGGGAGCCCCATGGCTAGGAGCAAGGCAAAGAGAAGCATCACTTCGTGCAGGAGCCTGGATCCGAAGGTGAGGAGACAACACGTTAGTGAGCCATGGCTCCTTGGCCAGCTCTATGCCCCTGGCCTCAATGGCCTCATGGGTCTCCCCAACTCTGCCCACTTGAATGCCTCCCTCACTGGGCCAACAGCTCCTCAGGTAAGGCACCGGGGTTGGGCAGGTCTCACTCACACACAAGGCTTCACCAGGCCTGTGCTGTCATCTCAGACAAACTCGCCGTCACTCCTTGAGTCAGGGGGGTCCTGGGGCTGCTTCACATGGCAGCTCACCCAAGGGCCCCCATGTTCCAAAATATTTTTCTGTATCTACTGGTTGATTCTGAAACTCAAAAGCAACTTGTGAAATGTTCTGAAACACTGCCCATTGATGAGCTTCCTGCTCTCACATGTGACTCAACAACACGAGGGCTAAGATGACTACAGGAACAGGAGAAGGACAGAACATGGCAGAAGCCAAACTTGAAGGCATCCCGGTGTCATTACAAGAGAACTACCCTCCCGAAATCAAGTGTTCCTTCACCCTGGGTATCACAAGCCAGCAGCTAATTACTGAGAAGGGGAGGGTCTGGGGCACCTCACAACTGAGTCCTGATGCCAGCACTGTGGGCTCAGAAATGCCCCTCAGGTCACCAACCAGTTGCCACAACTGAGACATTTTCAGGCAGGGACCCAACTGCACCCTTACTCCTGCAAATGCACCATCTCCATCCCTACTCCCTCTTCAGCAGCCCTACTCAAGGGAGAAGCTCTATCTCCCTTGTTAGGAACAGGTCAGTTCTCAGTACTCAGTGGGGCACCTCCCTGGGCACAGCTGCTGACTGCACACCAGCAGCCTGCCTGCTGACTCCTCTCATGCTGAGGCCTCACCTGGAGGGAGTCAGAGCCTGATTTGTAGCTCCCCACCACCGCAGGAGCAGCTGGGGCCACAGAATCAGAAGCTGACTGTGTAGCAAGAAGCCACACCCCAGGGATAGGGACCATCAGGATCCAGTACCCACTTTGCCCCACCCTGTGTACTAAGTCCAGCTTCAGTGGGGAAGGCTGAGATTTTATGTGCCTCCAGCCCTAGGTCATTAAGTTTGGGAAGAAAGATGAGTTGGTACCTCTTGGAAGCAGGAGACCAAGACTGAGGGCCTGTCAGTGCCCATACTTGGAAGCGGCTCCTCACTCACCAGGCCGGTCAGCTTCCCTAGGTGTCAGGTCTTTCTGACAAACACCTTCCATCCTGAAGCTATCTTAGGGTCCCCAGTCAGTTTCCTCATTAGCATACAAAAAGACATCTTAATCATTCCAGAGATCCCCAGGGTCTTAGTGGCTCTTGTGTGAGGAATCAGACAGAATTTTCCCCAAAATCGGAGGGAAACTAGTTCCAGGTCATCCTGCTTCTTGGATGCTTAAGTTCCTCATATAAAATGGCTTAGTATTCACAGATAATCTGTGCATATCCTCCTGTATACTTTAACCATCTCTAGATTATAATGTCTGATACAATGTACATGCCATGCAAATAGTTATAATACTGTATTGGTCTTTTATTTATATTTTTAATTGTTGTACTGTTATTTATTTTTTCCCTAAATATTTTTGTTCTGTGGTTGGTTGAATCCTTGGATGTGGAGGCTGCAGAAACAGAAGGTCAAATGCACGAAGACCAAACATTTCAACAACAACAAAAAATGCCCCTATCACCCCATTACTGAGGAAATCACAAAAGTTTTAGGAGCTCTGTGCCAGGAACTGCAGATAACGACCAAATATATCTGTCATAATATCACAGACTGCTAATCAATACAACAGAAACGGAAGTAAAACCACAGTTCACTAAAACGCTGGTATGAGCATACACACACTTTAACATAACTATAACGAGAATATGAAACAGGAAAAGATAAAATTGATTTAAAAAATATAAAAACTATCAACAACAGATAAATAAAAGGTATCAAAAGAATCAAATGGACATCCTAGAAAAGAAAAATAAACTATTAGAAATTTTTAAATCACTTGGATGACATGTATACCCAACTGGACTCAGCAAAAGAGGAAATTAGAAAATGTAAAATCAGGTCTATAAAAAGTATCCAAACTGATACCCAGAAAAAGGAAAAGAAGAAACTGAACAGAACCAGGGCAAAGAGACACCGGATGAGAGTCACCTATGGAACACACACATAACTGGGGTGCCATGAGTGGACAAGGAAAGAGAGGAAATATTTTATGAAATATTGGCAGATAAATTTTCCAATATGAATGAAAAGGATCACCCCAAAAACTTGAAAAGTTCTGCAGGCCCAAAGCAGAATAAGTGCAAGGAAAAGCAATCTTAGACATGCCACACTTGAACCATTGTAAGCAAGATGAAAAAAGTGAAGCTCCTAGAAGCAGCCAGAGGAGGCAGACAGTGTCTGAAATAGCAACAACCCACATGATGGCAGGTCTTCCAACACAAACCATGAAAAACAGAAAACAGAAGAATAATATAGCTTCAACAGCAAGGGAAGAAGGAAGTTTTACCAAGCGTTCTATTCCACTGACGTGAAAATACATTCGGAAATGAGGACATAATTAAGATGGCTTCAGACAAAAAGCTGGAATATTTTACCAGCAGATCTACTACAAGAAATACTGAGTTTATAACATATTTTGAAATAAAATATATGACAATATCCCAAAGGAAAGGAGGCTACAGAACTGAAGGGCAGAAACTGTTACGTCAGCGTCGGCGAGTGAAGACTTCGGGTGAAAAGCATCACAGGAGTCCACGAGGACAGACTTCGGAGCCGAACGCAGGTTCAGACTCCGAGTGCACTTGCTGACTGTCACCCCGAGAAGGACAACTGGAAAACCTTCATCTGCTTGGGAATTTAGAACTCACTTCCGATAAGAAGTGGACCCCCAAATCCTTCTCAATAGAAGTCAAGAATATTTTGGGCAAAGTAATCCTAAAGCATGAAAAATAGAAACCTGGCGGAAGTGGCCTGAGGGACCCTGAAGGCAAAGCAGGGTCCGTCGGAAGAGGAACGAAGGCTGGAAACGGATGCCCCTTCTCTCCGTGGAAAGCCAGGAGCCACGAAAGAACGAGGAGCGGAATGTGGAAGGGGCTGCGCCCCCGAGAGAACCCGTTCTGGCAAATCACTGGCAGTGTGGGGGTTGGGCGGCCCCAGGGACACCCAGAGGAAGAAGGCTCAAGAACAGAACGGGGCTCCCACCCCAGACTCCCGAGGGAAGCCGAGCTCCAAAGGGAGGGGGACCCTGGGACCCCTGAGAGGAGCACATTTGGGGACCGTCTCCCTAGGACCCTTGAAAGGAGAATTCGGGGGTCTCCCTGGGACCCTGAGGGGAGCGGAGTTCCGGCGGGGTCTCCCTGGGACCCTGAGGGGAGCGAGTTCCGGGGGGTCTCCCTAGTACTCTGAGGTGAGCAGAGTTGGGGGGGTCTCCCTGGGACCCCGAGGGGAGCGGAGTTCCGGGGGGGTCTCCCTGGGACCCCGAGGGGAGCGGAGTTCCGGGGGGTCTCCCTGGGACCCTGAGGGGAGCGGAGTTCCGGGGGGGTCTCCCTGGGACCCTGAGGGGAGCGGAGTTCCGGGGGGGGTCTCCCTGGGACCCTGAGGGGAGCAGAGTTCCGGGGGGTCTCCCTGGTACTGAGGTGGGCAGAGTTGGGGGGTCTCCCTGGGACCCCGAGGGGAGCGGAGTTCCGGGGGGGTCTCCCTGGGACCCTGAGGGGAGCGGAGTTGGGGGGTCTCCCTGGTACTCTGAGGTGAGCAGAGTTGGGGGGGGTCTCCCTGGGACCCTGAGGGGAGTGGAGTTGGGGGGTCTCCCTGGGACCCCGAGGGGAGCGGAGTTGGGGGGGTCTCCCTGGGACCCCGAGGGGAGCGGAGTTGGGGGGTCTCCCTGGGACACTGAGGGGCGTTTAGTTCCCAAGGGAGTAGGGGCCCCTCCCCGGGAGGTGCGGCACAGCCGGGCGGCTTCGGGGGGCCCAGGCAGTGCGGAGGCGGCTCCCGGCTGGGCGGCCTCAGCTGGGCCCTGAGCAGGCTCTGGTACCGGGCCTGGGTCCGGACCCGCCTCAGAAACCGACCTGCGCCTCTCGGAGCCTGCTGCGATCCCGGCATCCCGCGCGGCCGCCCAGCCCCGCCCCCTTTCTGGAACCCTCGGGGGCTCCGCCCTCCCGCCGAGCCCTCCCAGCCGCGTCCCGGGCCCCGGGCCTCCAGCCGGCCGCCAGTGCCCAGACGTTGGCAGGGGCCCCCTGGGGCTCCAGGTGAAAATATTTCCCACAGAATCTGCACACCCTGGCTCCGTCCACGCTCCCCTCAGGAAAGCCACAGGGAACGTTCTAGAAGCCCGCGGTCCTGGCTTCTGGGACCGGGCAGCGACCACCCTCGGCCGCCGGTGGGCACCGCCCAGGCCCGCCTTGCCCTCGAGGCCCGCGCGCATCCGCCGCGCTCCCGGACCCTCCCGCCAGGTGGTCCTGCCCCACCGTCACCGCCGGGGACCCCCGGGAGCCCCTGCGCGCAGCCGTGACGCGCCGCCGCCGGGGCCCGAACCGACGCAGCCAGCGCCAGCCGAGCCGCGGTTGCGGGGAGCCCGCCTGGCCTTTGCGCGCGCCCCTGCGCCGTTGCCTCCAGGCTGCGTGTGGCCGGGAGAGCGGGCGGCTTGTCCTGTCGAAGCCAGCGGACGCGGAGGGGCGAGTTTCTGAAATGGAGACGCTTTATCCGGGAGGAAAATCACTGCAGCTGGGGATAAGGGGAGGCTGCCGGCCTGCGGCACGTCCAGAAACCGAGGAGGCTTTTGCTAATCCGCAGTGGCCCAGCCTGTCATCTCAGCACTTTGGCAGGCGGAGGCGGGCAGATCACTGGAGGTCGGGAGTTCAAGACCAGCGTGGCCCACATGGTGAAACTCCATCTGCACTAAAAATAGAAAAATTACCGGTGCGTGGTGGCGCATGCCTGTAGCCCCAGATACGCGGGAGGCTGAGGCAGGAGAATCGCCTGGACCCGGGAGGCGGAGGTCGTAGTGAGCCCAGATCGCGCCTTTGCATTCCAGCCTGTATGACACTGGCACTTCATCTCAAAAACAACAAGAAAAGAAGCCATGTCTCTGTTTTATAAAGAAGGGGAGTACACATGGCGGCCTGAGTTTCCTTGGCACTGGTAAGATTGGGGGAGCTGGCAAGCTCTGCTTGATGAGTGGCGGCGGTGGGTACAGCGGGGCTTGGAGTGGCGGCAGGTGGTCTCAGTAGCCATCAGATAAAGCTGGTTTCAGGTGACCGCAGGCAGTTTCAGCAGCCAGGCCTCAGAGCATTACATTCTTGGAGCGGTGTTTTCTACCCTGAGTGCCGAGTGGGCTCCCCACCCGCTCTCTGCTTTACTTGGGTGTGACAAGGATGCCCCAAGCTGTATGTCAGCTTTCACACGAATCCCCAGCTCGGACAGGTCTCCCTTTCTAGGCCTTGACCTTCCCCTGGAACCTCATCCCACACGCCTGTTCCACCCGGGCCACTGCCTTATGATGGGGACTCATGGTGTGACTGTGGCCGGCTCCTTCTAGGGGTCTTCTGGGGTCTGCCACACTGTGGGGGTTCTAGTTGGCCTTCTCTGACTCCCCAGGGTCCCTCCCACCACAGCCCTTGGAGGCGCTTCCATGGGAAAACCGGCTTGATCTTTAGGGTTCCTGGAGATTCTGCGCTACCTCGGTCCCCTGTGAGCCGAGACAGCACTCTGGTTAGCATTCCCTCCTGGGGTCCCTCTCTGTAGGCAGCCTGGCTTTCAGCTGCTGCCCAAACTGTATCTGCAATGCCAACAGCTCCTCTGGGAAGGGCTCGCCCCCTTTGGAATTTCAGTTCACATGGGCCTTGGGCTTCCACATCTGTTGAAGGGCCTTTCAAATGTGATGTTTAAGTCTGCATTGATTTCCTGGTTGTCGTATTCTGAGTAGCCACAGCCTGCTGCATCCCATGCAGAAGTGGAAGCCACATGATTTTCCCCCGACTTTTCTAAACCTTGGACCTCAAAGGTCCAGTCACTACTCTATGGGGATTCCTTGGTGATCTAATTTGGAGATTCTGTTTCTTCTGCCTTTGCTCCTGGGGGTTAATCATTTCTGTGCCTCTGTCCCACATTTGTATTTGTCATTAGTCAACCAGAGGCTGAGGGTCTGAGTGCAGGTATGGCCCCCTGCAGTGATGGTTTCTGTTGACTTCCCAGGATGAGGATGACTCATGACCACTTACAAGTGGCTTTTCTGCCTGAGGTTTATGATTACACAGTCATGTAGGTTCTAACCCAGGCTGACTGACTATTCCATGGCCTTATTCCCTGCCTAGTATTGGAGGGATAAAAATCTCTGGATGCCTGATCTGAGGGGCCTAAGGCAGGATGTCTTTATTTCCCAGGTGAGAAGATAGGAGGGGTTGCCAGCATAATCTTTATGTGGAATGGTGGTAACCTGGAAGACACAAACTTCACCAAGAAGTGAAACAAGCAAGGGCCAAAGATTACTGATAATGAGATAAATATCAAAGATCCTAGGAAGGGCAGAGACCACGTGAGAATTAGGAGGGTGCTTTTTTCTTTTTTGACGGAATGTGGAGTGCAATGGCATGGTCTCAGCTCACTGCAACTTCTGCAGGAAGGCGCTTTTAATAGTTGCCCAGATAGGGTTAGAATCACAGCCTTAATTATATTTATGCAGTTGGGCACACGCTCATATATTTCACCTGCATCTTCTTCTATTTGACCTGAGGTGCTTATGAGTGCAGCAGGTTTTATTGATTATAGCCCATACTCCTTGTTCAACCAGTAAGAATAAAACGCTCATGCTGATCTATCCTCCATCATTATATCTACAAAGGAAGCAAGGGAGAGTATAATGTATCTAAAGTGTCTCCTGTTTTATGAGATAGTGTGTGGAATGAAGACGCAAAGCTTTGAAGAGTTTCCTCGTGACAGGCAGATTTTCCCATGGGGCCAGTAAGCCAATAGCAGCCTCAACCCCAGCCAATATAAGGCGAATTGCCTGCTTAACTCTCAGGTGAGTGATGGTATATAATTGTATAGTATAGGGCTTTGCCTGTCTTATTGGATGTACATGGACCCCTGAACCAAATGTTATCAATACCTGGTAACCATTGGGTTCATGATCCCAAATGAGAGACAAATTACTTACACGCTGACTGAATAGGTGACCACATGGCCATAGGTACCCACTGGGATGCAAACCTGTATGGGATGGGAGTTGTTAAGGAGGCACTTAGGGTGTGAGTTATCTGTTTACTTCTGAAACGACAGCTTTAGATATCCTGAGGGTTCACAAGTGCAGCCCATGGTGTCTTTCTCAGGTGCCTGTGGGGACTCATAAGAAACAGGCTTAATCTTGGACAGGTGTACCCAGCTAGTGAGTCCTTGAAGTTTAACTGCAATCAAGGTGCTTAACAATACCTGATGAGGCCCTCCATGTTGGATGTAATTGATTCTCAGGGTGTAGGACACAGCAAATTCCTTTTCAAAGTTTAGCCTGTTAACTTCCTTTAAAATTCAAGGGGCAGAAAAATTAAGTACAATGAGTTCTGAGTTCCTCTTCATTTTTGTAAATATTAAGATTTTATTTTATTTTATTTTTTTACCTTTAATCCATCTTGGGTTGGAGATTTAATTTTTTTCTGACAATTATACTTTATTGGATTTTGGTCTTTTCTTTTTTTTAAATGTATTTATTATACTTTAAGTTCTGGGGCACATGTGCAGATCGTGCAGGTTTGTTACATAGGTATACACACTCCATGGTGGTGGTTTACTGCATCCATTGCCCCGTCATCTACATTAGGCATTTCTCCTAATGCTATCCCTCCCCAATCTTCCCACCTCCTGACATTCCTCCCCTGGCCCCCCACCCCCCAGGCCCGCCCTGGTGTGTGATGTTCCCCTCCCTGTGTCTGCATGTTCTCATTGTTCAACACCCACTTCTAAGTGAGAACATGCAGTGTTTGGTTTTCAGTTCTTGTGTCAGTTTCCTGAGAATGGTGGTTTCCAGTTTCATCCATGTCCTTGCAAAGGACATGACTGAGTTCCTCTTTAAAGAACCAGTATGTCAGTATGTTCCACTTCCCTGTTCTTTGTTTTCCTTTTTAAAGTTTAACTTACTCGTTCTTTATGCCTCCTTGCTCTAGTTTCAGTAAACAGCCCCCTCCTAGACTCTATCACCCGGTCTGTCCTTAAGTGTCCTTAGGCGTCCTTAGGCATCCTGTTTTATAACCGTCCTTCCTGCTGAAACTACTCACCTTGCCACTCTGGCTCATACCCTTGCTCTCTTTAAAATAGCCAACTGGAATTAGCTTAGACTGTGTGGTCCAACCCTAGCCAACAGGGAAAAGACACAGCAGTAGGGACTAGCCGCTTTAGGAACGAGGCCCCTTGCCCCTTCCTTGTCCTGTGTGCTCTCACCATTGCTGCACCCATGAGACACACCCTTCTATAGAAGTAAATTGCCTTGCTGAGAAAATTTTTGCCTGAGTGCTGTTTTCACTTTGTGGCACCAAGCATTTACTTCTAACAAGGGGATCCTTCTTTCCAAGTTTTTAATAAGATGGAGCCTCTTGGTTGAACAGAGGAGCTATAAACATTCATGGAGGTCGTCCTGATGTAAACACATTTAAAAAACATCTGTAACATACAACTCTGTCTCCCCTGGGGTGCAGAGTTCATCCCTGCCTGCCTGGCAGGGTCTTAGATCTAGTCTGTTCTGTCAGTCTTATGACCTCTATTTTAATATTAATGCTGGTCGTTTGTGCCTGAATTACAAGGTGGAGGAACAGTATAGTGAGGCTTGTCCCCACCCCCCACTACTGGCTCCACTTCCCATCCTGGCCTAGTTTTTCAAGTTTCTTTCCCTTTGGCTTTTGGCCAAAGGGGGGCCCAATTTGCTGGGGATGGGGGTGCTTAGGATTTTATTTATTTATTTAGGTTCATATTCCTCCTTTTTTGTCAAGGTATGCCAGAGGCAGTGTCAATGGCCACGCTTCTATTTTGTCCCATGTCGACACTGGAGAGTGTGCAACCTGCCCTGGGCCCATCATGCCCCTCAGTGGAACTCCTGTGACCAAGGGACTTTGAGTCAAAAGACTTAGAGCCAATGAAATACTCTAGGCCAGATGGGAGTGGAGGTGGGCAGAAACTCATTAACCCTAAAATCCCTTTCAGCAACATAACAACCAAAAATCAAAAGCCAAAAGGCAAGGTTACAAAATTGGCTTCTCTATACTTTCTATGCATGAGTCATAATCATTGTGCTTGTGGCAATTAGCTACACAAAACACAAGCATTTTGTTCAGCCATTTAGGCATTTGTGTGCCTGTCCTTGATTTGAAGGGTTTGAACTCATTTTATTCCTCAAAACTGGCCCTGACAATCCCTTATCACATTCCCTGGGACTGGTGAGACTGAATAGTTTCAAATTTTGGAGGTAAAACAAAACATAGAGAATGAACAACATTTTAAAGAAAAAGGTCATAAGCGCCACCTAGTTTTGAGAATGCCAGGAAAGGAGTTAGACATTTAAATTATTTAGTATAAAGGCATAGAACGAATTATATTATTCCCGATCAAGGCAGAATTATTAAATGAATCATAATGTTTTTGAATACAGGCCTGTCCCTGTGTCTCGTGAAAGCAATTTGCTTTGTCCCCTTTGCACAGGTCTAAAGACGAGGCTTTGGTTAACTTGAGTTTTTGTCCAATACTGGTGGGAGTCAGTGCCATCTTTAGATGTGCCCAGGAGTCTAGGCCCTGTGACGGGTTATTAACTGAACACAAGGTTTAGTTTATAACTCCCAATAAGGACAGTTTCAAGGGAGCTGGAGAGAATCCTTGTCTTCCAATATATACTTATCAGGCTGGAGGTGGTGATACTGGACTTTATGGTCTGCCTGGAAACTATAAAAAGATTTTATAACCTCACAGAGATTAATATTTGTAGGTTTAATAAGCCCCAGCAAGAACACTAAATCAGACTTAATTTAGGATTTTTATTTTGAGAACATTTGTTAAAGGTGTTAAAAGTTTCAAAACAATTGATCAAAACAGAATCACAGGTCATTGTAACAATAATTCATTTAACCATGAGTAATAATCAAAAAGACATTGCAAGCAATGCAGAAAGTCACGTAGATGTAAAAACCTTAAGCCTTTTAAATTTCAGTTTTTTTTTTGCAATAGAAAACCTAATAAAGACAACATAGAAATTATCTTGATAAAACATAAAATCTTACTTTAAAAGCCAGCTGAGAGGCTGGGTGTGGTGGCTCACACCTGTAGTCCTAGAAATTTGGGAGGCCAAGGTAAGTAGATCACTTGAGGTCAGGAGTTTGAGACCAGCCTGGCCAACATGGTGAAACCCCATTTCTACAAAAAAAAAAAAAAAAACAAACAACAAAATACAAAAATTAGCTGATCATGGTGGTGGGCACCTCTAGTCCCGGCTACTGGGGAGGCTGAGGCAAAAGAATGGCTTGAACCTGGGAGGTGGAAGTTTCAGAGAGCCAAGATTGCACCACTGCACTCTGGCCTGGGCAACAAAGTGAGACCCAGTCTCAAACAAACAAACAAAAGGTAAACAACAGCAACAACAACAACAACAAAAGTAAAACCAGCTGACAAGAAGGCAGAGAAAGCCTTTTGCAGTGCGACTGCCTCTTATGGGAAGCCCATTTAGATAAACTTGATGGAAGAAGTGCTTGAATGCAGTCGGACGCAGGAAGAGTGTTGAGGTTGTGAGCACATGTGGCTCTTAGGAACAGCAGGAGAAGTTTTCTGATTACACTGAAAATTTAGATGCAGCAAGAAAAACCAAGAGTATAAAATCAAGTTATGCTAGAAGAAAACATTGCTTTTGTAGACCTTCAAGATGAAACATTACAGCATCAGGCCATTACAGCAGTTTAAACCAAAGGACAAAAGGAGTGCAGGAGCTGACAAAAGCTGAAGAAGAGTCATCTTCTCAGGTCTGCTCAAGAGGAAAAAGCTGAAGGAGATGGTCATCATCTCAGGATTTCTCAGTGGAGGAAAAGCTGAAAAAGAGGGTCAGTCATCTCAGGCTTGCTCAGGGAGGGAAGGACTGAAAGCAGTGAAACAGAAAAAACAGAATGTTCTGAAATATGGATCTGAGAAGTTTTCAAGAGAAATAATTTATAAAATTGAAAGTAAAATTTCTTGTAATTTCATTAAGAGCAAGTCAGTACCTTAAGAAAATTTTGTTTTGACATAGGAGACCAATTTTTAGAAAGACTATTATCAATAGCTTCCTTTTAATAACAACCAACTTAATTACATACAAAATTCCTTTCATAAATTCGCCTTCATGAACTTTATCCAGATATACATGGACCATTGAAGACATGCTTGGACTTTCTGCCTTACCCAAACTTTCCCTTTTTCCTAAATAATTAGTCCTTTTTCTTTAGGACAAAAATTTACTATACAAGATCCTTTTTTATATGACATTTTTTTTTCTTTATAACCTTCCTTACCAAAAATACATCTTCATATCCATAACTTTTATTCACATCTCTTGCTCCCCTACATACTGGCTCCTTTCTACCTTGTTTTGTAAGTATTTTCAGTTTCATCATTTGAATTGACCTTTAGATAACTTCTGAATTAGACAAAATTATTTTTCTTCTCAGTAAGGCTAGTTCCTGGGAGTCTTTTGGCCTCCAGTGTTGCCCAGAGAGATGCTGAATTAAATAACCCGAAGAATGAAAATCATCAGGACCAGAAGGAAAACAACAGGTGTAAACTTGAGAGTATGCAAACTGAGGATGACGGGTGTTGCTAATGAGGAACAGACGCAGACTATGAAGGGAACGAGAGGGACCGAGCAGTACGTGCTGAGAAATATCCCTCTGAGCCTCAAGTGTGCTTTTCATTGGGGTGGCACTGCAGCCCTGGGACCCGAAAGGCTGAAAAGCCCCAGTTGTGGCTGACCTGAAGGATCCCCAGCTCCAGGCTCCCCAGTAGACAGAGCCCAAAGGACCCCTTGCCTCTGGGCAGGGGCCGCTAACCCCCAGTCCCTTGGGGAACATAAAGGAGCATGAGCGTCCCTGCATCTCTCAGGGCTTGGAAGGCTGAGCAAGAAATAGGGGTTCACCATGTTGGCCAGGCTCGTCTCATTGCGTACAGAAAACGGGAGCCAGAAGGGAAGGGAAGGGGCAGCTAAGGGCGCTCGCTTATCCATGAGTCTGAAAACCGAGGAGGCAAGAGTTCCTGCACTGTTTGGCAGATGTTAGCGCTTTCTAGATAAGACCACTCCACAATTCTAGAAACGTGTTTCCTGTAGCATAAACTTTTCTTAATTGGAAATCACCCAGATATCCAACAGGCAATCCATGGAAAGCTGTGGACCAAAGTTTTGGTAAAGTAGTCTTTTTTTTTTTTTTTTTTTTTTTGAGACGGAGTTTCGCTCTTGTTACCCAGGTTGGAGTGCAATGGCGCGATCTCGGCTCACCGCACCCTCTGCCTCCTGGGTTCAGGCAATTCTCCTGCCTCAGCCTCCCGAGTAGCTGGGATTATAGGCATGCGCCACTATGCCCAGCTAATTTTTTTTGTGTTTTTAGTAGAGACGGGGATTCACCATGTTAACCAGGATGGTCTCGTGATCCACCCGCCTCAGCCTCCCAAAGTGCTGGGATTACAGGCATGAGCCACAGCACCTGGCCCCGGTAAAGTAGTCTTTATGGAAGTTTTGTTTTAAAGAAGCATTTTTCATCATTTTTTTCTTCAGTATTAAATGAGATTCTAATGTTTACATTTGGCCAGAACTGGCTGAACTGTATAAGAAGAACAAAATCTCCAAGTAGCCTTGAATTAGTAATACCACAAGCAGTCTCACCTCAACACCATGAGATAAGCAGGATCACTGCCCAGCAGCAGATTAGTAACAGCAGATCCAAAGCAGGCAGAAAAGAACAGGGAGAAACATAAAGAGCATTAGAATCTGCCACGTGAAGGTAGAAACCTCTGGGCCAGCCATTCGGGCTGCCTCAAGGCTGCAATACAGCAAAGCAGTGAGCTGTGAGATGATGAGAAGTGGAGCTTTCCCATCCCTGGCAGAGGGGACAAGGCGGATTTGTTCAGATCACATACTGGCAAACATCTTGCAAAGCGACTTCCGTTCTTCCAGATATACTCCAGGATGTCTAACCTTGTGGGCTGAGCCTCTAACCTGAGTTTCTAGACAAGCATCCTTGCTTAAGTGTGACTTAGCATGCCAGGAGGGACCCCATTTACCAGAGGTGGCCAGTTGGTACTGCAGACGAAACTTCCCTGGCATACGGTCGTGCATCAGCAGAAAGATGTGACTGGAAGAGGGTTTTGGGTCTCGTGCAGGAAGGAATTCAGGTGAGTCGCAGAGTGCAGTGAGAAGAGATTGATGACTGAAAGCTACTCAGATGCAGAGTAGGGCATCCTCAGAGAGCAAGAGGAGGAACACGCTGTCTTAGTTTTAATCTCCTCCTGTATAGGGGTCTGATGTACGTAGAAAGCAAAGGTTAGCTCATCTATGTCTACGTGTGGGTGGGTTGACGGCATGACAAACTTATTATTTGTTGATTTAAAGCCAGCCATCCTTGGCATTTTAGTTAGTAAGTACATCAAAGCATGACTGTAATTATTTTAAAAGCACATATGTTATGAGAGATGGGGCATCTGGACATTCTGTTGCTGTAGGAGTTTGTCCTTGCGGGCATTATGAAACTCCTTCCATAGCTGCAAACATCTGTGACCATGGGTTGTGACTGGCAAGGAATGTGCCTTGTTACTCTTAAAATGGAAGTGGCTTTGAAATGGTGTCACCCTGGCTTTTCCGTAATCTCATCTAAAGCAATGTACAAATTCAGTGTGATCCCTGTCAAAATTTCAGTGGTATTTCTCACAGAAATAGAAAAAAGATCCAGCCGGGCATGGTGGCTCATGCCTGTAATCTCAGCACTTTGGGAGGCTGACGTGGTCATGTTATCTGAGATCGGGAGTTCCACTTCATGGATAAAGAATGTTAAGTTGAGGAAGGAGAAGGCCATGTAACCTATACTGCAAAAACCCGGTCTGCCAGAGCCCATAGCCAGGCACCTCAGCACAGTGTGGCCACGGCAGGGGACCCTCAGGCCCTACCCTCCTCCTGTCTGGTCCGTGGAATCCGACTCCCTGAAGCCGCTGGGCCTCCCTGGCCCTGCTCTTGATGAGGTGCAGTGGGGCAGCTAAGTGCTGGAAGGCCCTCATCTCCAGGGGCAGGATAGCTACCTTCCTCCCTCCTGTACCAGCCTCAGCCAGTCGTGGGGGAACCCCCCAGGGGCTGGACCAAGCCTGGTGCACTCTGGGGTTGGTGTGTGAGTGCAGTCAAAATAGCGTGTAGGTGCGTGCACAAGTGTATGTGTGCCTGCAGTGTATTCATGTGCAAATGTGAGTGTGAGTTATGTGAGTAAATGTCAATGTGCATGTATGCTCAAATGTTGGAGAGTGAATCTCTGTGCATGTGTGAAAGAGGATGTGTTATGTGTGAGTGCACACGTGTGAGCCAATGTGTCATTGTGATGTGTGTGCCTGTGTGTGTACATGTGTGAGTATATGTACATTTGTGCATATGCTTGTGTGAGTGGATGTCTGTGTGTGTACTGTGTGAATGCATTGTGTGTGTGAGGGTGCATTTGTGGCAGTGTGTGTGCATGTGTGCCTGTGCTTGTTTGTGAGTGTGTGTGGGGTAATGTGTGTACATATGTGCATGTGCTTGTGTGTGTGTGCTTGTGGATGTGTGGCTATGTACACGTGTGTGTGCATGTGCTTGTGTATGTACATGTGTGGATGTGTACATGTGTGCATTAGCTTGTGTGTGTGTACATGTGTGGGTATGTGTATGTGTGTGCATGTGCTTGTGTGTGAGTGTGCATGTGTGTGGATGTGGGGCAGTGTGTGTACGTGTCCATAAGCATATGAGTGTGCATGTGTGGATGTGTGTACATGTGTGCAAATGCTTGTGTGTAGACTGGGTATGTGTGTACATGTGTGAACGTCCTCGTGTGTGTGTGGATGTGCATGTACTTGTGTGTGTGCACGTGTGGATGTGTGGGTCTGTATACATGTGCTTGTGTGTGTGTGCATGTGTGTGGATGTGTGGGTATGTGTGTACGTGTGTGCATGTGGTTGTGTGTGAGGGTGTATGGCTGTGTGTGTGGGTATGTGTGTGCACGCACTTTGTGTGTGTGTGCACGCACATGTGTGGATGCGTGGGTATGTATGTGCGGGTGCTTGTGTGTGAGTGTGCATGTGTATGTGCGGGTATGCATGTACATGTGTGGATGTGTGGGTGTGTACGTGTGTGTATGTGCTTGTGTGTGCATGCATGTGTGGATGTGTGGGTATGTATGTGTGTGCATGTGCATGTGTGTACACGTGTCTGGCCCCCTCACGTGTGCATGCGTAGGTATGTGGGTATATGTGTGCATGTGTATGCACATGATGTGTGGGCGCGTGTGTGTGCATATGTGTGGGTATGTACATGTGTGCATGTACTTGCATGTGAGCACGTCTGTGTGTGTACTGTGTGTGTATTATGTATGTGTGTAAAACGAGAAACAGGTGCAGGGCTAAGGCCAGGGGAGTCTGCAGGGCAGATGGGGGCTGCCGTGTGGAGGGGCTTTGAGTGTCCTGGATGCCGTGGCTCACACCGGATGCCAAAGCAAGATTCCACATGCAAGAGCATTTTTTCAGAAACCCCCGTAAAGGATGAGAGGGAACAGGAGTGGGAGGCCGGAGCTGTGGGGCACCACATAGCTCTGACAGTTGTGGAGGGAGGGGGGCCTCCTGGATGGCGGGGCCTCCTGACATTCTGAGATGTCAGCCAGCCTCAGAGACACCCCAGCCAAAGCTGCCCTAGGAGGAGGCCATGGAGGAGTAGCCCCCACCACACCCTCTCATTGGCTGGGAGCACCATGGGGCCGGCGATGGGGCCATGGAGGAGTAGCCCCCACCATACCCTGTCATTGGCTGGGAGCACCATGGGGCTGGCGATGGGGCCGGCGATGGGGCCGGCGATGGGGCCGGCTCCTCCTCTGGCTGAAGGACCCCAGGTTGCACTGCTGCGGCTGCCCAGTGGGAGGTGCTAGTGGTTCAGTTATGAGTCTGGCTCCATTCCTGCCCTCTGTGCTGGCTTTGGAAGCAACTCTGCAAGCCACATTTCTGCTTAGCCAGCAGGGGCTTCAAGAGGGAGCCTGGGTGATGGTGACCTGGAGGCTGTCCCTGGGCACTCCTGTTAGATGACAAGGTAACTCATCTAACTCATAGCCAGGCTCTGCCCGGGGGGTGCTGGACTTTCCATCCCACGTTGCTGTCAGAAAATTTCAAGGCAGTCTTCTTGGAGACGGAAGCCCATGCAGATGTTCCTGCCCTGGCTCGTGAGCTCCTAATGACCCTTCCTGGCCCACCTCCAGCACCCCAGCCCTAGGCCCTGCAGGAGCAGGCCATGGCTCAGCCCCAGTCTGCAGGGAAGGCAAGCTGAGCTGTCCCAGCTGCTCCCTGAAGCCTGCTGGGAGCTGAGAGGGAAGTCTAGACACCCTTGTTTATCCAGTTTGCCACCTCCTTGCTCCTGGAAAATACCAGCCACGCCCCATGCCTGGGAACACAGGCATCCCTGCATCGTGGCTCCTGGCTGACCGGATCAGCTGGAAATGTGCACCCTGCCTGCCTGGAACCCAGACTGAGTCATCTGTGTCCTCCACCTCGCTGCCCCAGTCTCCGCACCCAAAGTATCCTGCACAGCTCAGGGAGGGGCCAGCGTGGACACACCTGGCCAAGCATTCGTGGTGCGGCCATGTGCCACACTCAGTGAGCCAGAGCCCACAGGCTGGGATCCTTCAAAATGGATTTCCAAACGCTGGTGTCCTCCCTGCTCCAGGGAGGAAGGGGTTGCAGGGACAAGGTTCTGGGTGAGAAGGAAAGATGGGAAGAAGCAGGCTGGCCAAGAGCAGGTGCTGGGGCACCTTGCAATGCCCAGCCTTCTCCTGGTCGCTCCCTGGCTCATGATCCTTGAAGAGCCCACCCGCTGGAACCCCCAGCTGCCCTTTGACCCCTTTGTCAAGTGCTCTGTGTCTCTGAGCAAACTGGCCTTCCTTTGCGTCCCCAAACTCTGTTCCCAGATCCTAATACATCTTCCAGTCGCTGTCACCAGGGCCAGGGCTCAGAACGTGAGCAGTGGCAGCCGAAATAACGGAAAGGGCCAGAATCCAGTCTAAAAGAGTTTATTCACGTGCTAAGCTGACAATGACCATCCAGGTAACACAGACCCCAAAACAATGAGGTCAGTACTCTGAAGCTGGAAAGTTAAGGTCTTGCTTTTATATACAGTTAAAACAAAGACATGTAACAGCCATACAATTTTTTTTTTCATACAAGGCCAGTTTATGAGTTACAGCAATTTGATTACAACTTGTTCTCCTTTTTCTGTTTCAAAGTCTGTTTAACATTCCGTCGCAGAAAATGTGATAGTCGGGAAGTCTTTGTCTAGGAGAAGTAAAGGGGGTCAGTCTATAAAGAAGATCAACAGTGAGGAGGGAAGCGGTCTTCTCTGTCACCCTGTGGTCTTTTACAGCACACTGTAAATGAGAGAAACAAAGGTTACAGCTGCCTATTACATGATTCGGGTCCTATAGTCACATTCCTGTAAGTCTCAAAATACTTTAACGTCCCAACAGCTTTGATTTTGAATTGCTTAATTTTTACAGCAGGATGAGCTTTCGTGCATTTCCAGAGTCAGGTCAGAGTGTGGGGCCACGCTCAGGGCTCAGCCTGTGACCACAGTCAGAGACCAGTGTGTGGCCAGAGTTACACACAGCATGAGACCATGACCCTCAGTGTGGGAACAGGTCCCCGTATGTGATCAGAATCAGGGCTCATGTGTGTCCAGAGTCAAAACACAGAGTGGAAGCATGATCAGGGCTCCTGTGTAACCAGGGTCAGGGCTAAGTGTGTGTCCAGGGTCAGGGGTAAGTGTGTGTCTAGGGTCAGGGGTAAGTGTGTGTCCAGGGTCAGGGCTGTGTGTGTCCAGGGTCAGGGGTCAGTGTGTGTCCAGGGTCAGGGGTAAGTGTGTGTCCAGGGTCAGGGATAAGTGTGTGTCCAGGGTCAGGGGTAAGTGTGTGTCCAGGGTCAGGGGTAAGTGTGTGTCCAGGGTCAGGGGTAAGTATGTGTCCAGGGTCAGGGGTAAGTATGTGTCCAGGGTCAGGGATAAGTATGTGTCCAGAGTCAGGGGTAAGTGTGTGTCCAGGGTCAGGGGTAAGTATGTGTCCAGAGTCAGGGGTAAGTGTGTGTCCAGGGTCAGGGGTAAGTATGTGTCCAGGGTCAGGGGTAAGTATGTGTCCAGGGTCAGGGATAAGTATGTGTCCAGAGTCAGGGGTAAGTGTGTGTCCAGGGTCAGGGATCAGGGTTTGACCAGGGTGAGAACATCTACTATGGAATGATAATTGAAGGGCATGAACAGTGACCCTAGCTTCATTATCTCAGCATTTTATCTCCTGAGACAAGCCATTCCCTGGTCGTCTTCAAGCTACCGAAGGCACAAGGTTACTGCCTGCATGGCAAAACCAGCCTCAAGATGTGGTCTTCTAGGGGCCAGGGCAGCAGCTTCTCTAAGCAAGACCAGCCCATGTGGCCAAGGAAGTGTGGTGATTGCCTAAATAGCTCTGCCAGGCACACGAACCCCACCATGGAGCCCCTCACTTCTAAAGGCATTGCCACATTTTTGATAGAAGCTTGTTACTTTTATAATTGTTTTAGATTTACAGAAAAGTTGACAAAGATAGTACAGACAGTTCCTATATTCCCCACACCCAGATATCCCTGTTTATTCCCCTCCCCCTCCCCCTCCCCCTCCTCCTTTCTTCTTTTATGAGACAAGGTCTCACTCTGTTGCCTAGGCTGAAGTGCAGTGGTGCAATCACAGTTCACTGCAGCCTCAATGTCCAGGGCTCAAGTGATCCTCCCACCTCAGCTTGCCAAGTGGCTGGGACTACATGTATGCACCCCCTAATTTGTTATTTTTTGTAGAGATGGGATCTCACTCTCTTGCCCAGCCTGGTCTCAAACTCCTGAGCTAAGCAATCTTCCCATCTTGGCCTCCCAAAGTGCTGGGATTATGGGTGTAAGCCACCTTACCCAGCGGAAATCCCAATTTAAACATCTTATATTCCTGTGGTCCATTTGTCACAATTAATGAACCAATATTGACACGTTCTTATGAGCTGAATCCACACTTTATTCAGATTGGTTTCATTCTCCCCTAATGCCTTTTCCTCCTCCATTACACCATCCAGGAGCCTGCATGGCACGTCCTCACCAGATTTCCCTTGGCTCCTCTGGGCTGTGACAGTTTCTCAGGCTTCCCTTATTTTTGGTGACCTTGACAGCTTCAGGAGTATTGGTTGAATATTTTGTGGAGTGTGTCTCAGTTTGCCTGGTGTTTTCTTTGTGGTTAGACTGGGATGATAGTTTTGAGAAGACTGAAGCAGAAATGAAGCACTGTTTCCGTCATGCCACGTCAAGGGCATGCACTGACTCTGGGATTCACCACTGCAGGTGCTGACCTTGCCTGCTTTGATGGGGCTGTAAATGCCAGGCTCCTCTCCTGGTAATGTTTCTTCCCTGATATGGTTTGGCTGTGTCCCCACCCAAATCTCATCTTGAAGTCCCACATATTGTGGGAGGTAATTGAATCATGGGAGCAGGTCTTTCCCATGCTGCTGTCATTATAGAGAATAAGTCTCATGAGATCTGTTGATTTTAAAATTGGGAGTTTCCCTGCACAAAGTCTCTCTGTTTGCCTGCTGCCATCCTTGTAAGACCTGACTTGCTCCTCCTTGCCTTCCGTCATGATTGTGAGGCTTCCCTGGCTACATGAAACTGTAAGTCCATTAAAAGTCTGTCTTTTGTTAATTGCCCAGTCTCTGGTATGTCTTTTTAGCAGGGTGAAAACAGACTAATACATTCCCCCACCCCATTTCCATGCTGTCTCAATTGAAAGGAAGTCACTGAGTGCAGCCACATCTGAGGAGTGGCAATTAAAGCCCCACCTTCTCAAGCAAAGTATCTATATAATTTATTTGGAATTCTTACACAGAAGGTTGGTCTTTTCTCTCCTATATCTTTCTTTCTTCAATCATTTATTGATATTGATATGAGCTCATAAACATTTATTTTATGCACAGGGTTAAAATGCAATACTATTATGTATTTTGCTGTTCAAATTGTTCCATCTCTGGCCATTGGAAGGGTTTTCAGTTGCCTGATCTATTCCTTTCACAATCGCACCATTAGGGGTCTTATTTTTTAGGATTTTCTTCTTTTGTGGCCCCACATGGTCCTCCACAACCCAGATGTCCTTCAGCAGATGAACCGATAGACAAATGTGCTCTGTCCACATGGAGTATGTTCCAGAATCAAGTGCTGACATAGGCCATGGGGCTGCGAGCCTTGAGAGCCTGGTGCTCAGGGAGAGGCAGACCAGAGGCCACACAGCGTATGATCCCCTTCACATGCAAAATGCAGAATAGACAACTTCACTTCACATGCAAAATGCAGAAGAGACAAGTTCACATGCAGAGTGCAGAATAGACAAGTTTGCATGGAGAGAAAGTGGAGCAGGGGAGTGGGCACTGACTGCTGAAGGGCACAGGTTCCTTTTCGGAGTAGTAGAAACTTTCCAAAATTAGATTGTGGTGATGGTTGCACAACTCTGTGAATATGCAGTACTAAAAACCACTGAATGGTTCACTTTAAATGGGTGAATTTCATGACATGTGTCTCCATAAAGAAGTCTGGTTTTTGTTTTGCTGTGTTTTTAAAGGTATTTCAGGCTCATCTTGGTGCTCCCCCACCCCTGTGTTGGAAATAGATGGTTGGTGCTGCAAAGAAAAATCAGCCCTGAGACAAAGGATCTTTCAGCAACACAATTTTTACTTCCTGGGCTGCAGGAAGAGGACTCTCGCTAGGCATCTTGCCACAGGAGTACAATAAACAAAGGAAAACAGACACATTTGTTCCTTATGCATCTGGGGTCGTCCTTACTGCTGTGTCTGATCTCCATTGGCTGGAGCCAGACCTCACAATGTAAACCAAAACCCAATTGGATAACAACTTAAAACTTTTGTAAACAGGTAGAAGCAGTGGAGAGCTGGGGCATGCCTGTGAGCACGTCCAGCACAGATATCCTGGTTAAAGCACAAGGACGTAGAATGTGCTACGTGCCTGTAAGCACGGCAGGTCCAACATAGGATAGGGCTTAACAAAGAAGTTCTTAGCACACTTACTCTTTAACAAGAAAGGAAACTTGAAAGAGGAAATTTTCTACTTCCCACACCTAGAATCAGCCCTTTCTCCAGGGAGCCCTCATTCCTGTGAGTGGAGGAGAATGTTGGGACTCAGGATGTGGGTGCTGGGTGGGCACTGCTGGCTTCTGGCTGGGTTTTTGTCCCCCGATCCGCGCTAAGCCCAAGCTTCCTATGCTTGTCAGCATCACGGTCACTCTTTTCCTTCAGACAAACAAATGCAGGCTCAGAGAGACTAGGGGGCTGGCCCAGCACCCCACAGCACAGGCCTGAGTGGGCTGAGACCTGAACCCTGGCTGGTGGCTGTAGATACCTTTTGAAATGCCCCCGTCTCTCCCTGAGGAAGGAACTGGGATTCCTTGTGTCCTCTCTCTGGTTTAAGCCCAGGCTATGAACTTCTGAGTGACCCTGTGTTCCCCTGGCACAGGGGCCGTCACGGGCACATGGGTATGGGAGCCCCACAGCAGCATCCGAGTCCCCAGCACAGCTCCTTTCCTGCACTGGCTGCCAGCCGAGGGGCCTTGGTTGAAATCCTGACTCCTCCAGGAGTCAGTTTCCCCTGTGTGAATTGGGCAGGGAGGTGGCACTGGCTACCCTCCTAGGATCTTCCTCTATGTGGGGCTAGGGGGCCCCAGTGGGTGTGAGGGGCCCTGGGCAGTCTCAAGGGGGCACTGTGGGGCTCAGCAGGCATCAGGTGGAGGAGCAGTGGCCCGACTGGGCCTTGAGCTGTGACCTGTGAAGTGCCTCCTCACTGTGAGGCCAGCACAGGGACACCCTCTGCCCATTGGCTAAAGGCTGCAGTGAGGTGAATGCAGGTTTCCAGCTGCCCAGCTGGGCACGCAGAGGACAAGGTCCTGAGACTCTCTAGAGACTCAGTATGGCTGGCATGTGCCCACTGCAATTCTAGGGCCTGGGTCTAATGCCTCTCCAGCCCCTGTCCCCATCACTGGCTAGAGAGAGACAAGGTTGACAGAAAGGGAAGGATGGAAGGAGGGGAAAAGGGAGGGAAAGAAAGAGGGAGGGAAACAGGGATTGGTGGAGGACGGGAAAGAGGGAAAGAGGGAGGGTGAATGGAGGGGAACAGATGGGTGGAGGAACGGGGAAGGAGTACAGAGAAAGCTGGAGGGTGGGAAACATGGAGAGAAGGCGGTGGTTGGATGGGTGAAGGGAGGAAAATAGGGAGGGATGGAGGAGGGGAAGGAGGGAGGTGTGGAGAGAAAACAGGAGGGTAGGATAGAGGGAGGGGTGGAGGAGGGCTAGAGGGAGGGAAGGCTTTCAGAGGGAGGGAGCAGGACTCACCCACTGGTTCACTCAGGTCTGGGGCTCCTAACCAGGTCCCAGGTCCCAGGTCCCAGGTCCCAGGTCCCTTCCTGGAGTTGGCTGGAGCTCCTATGGGCTGGCAGGGCCCCAGCAGGACCTCACCCTGCCCTTGTTCCTTCACCTGCCTGGCTCATCCCTGCAGCCCCTCTCAGCCACCCTAGGGAGTGGAGTCTAATGCCAGGCTGGGGAGGCCCCACTAATTATGGCCTTGAGAGAAAGTCTGGGCTGTATTTGGAGAACACTCAGCTTGTAAAAAGCCTGATTAAAGAGGAGTGACCCAAGCCCTCCCCGAGGCAGAGGAAACCAGGGCAGCTGGCAGTGGGGGGCCAGGCTGCATGTCAACGCCCACCTCCAGCCCAGCCCAGGGCAGCCCCTGCCCTCAGCTCTTCCCTCAGAACCTCCCCCTGAGAGCCCAGAAGGACAGCCCTTCTCCCACAGCCCACCCTGTGGGGGCTGCAGAATCTTTGCTCCTAAAAGACCCTTTGAGAAACCATTGTGTTCAGCATTTCTCAGATCCTTCTGTGGAAGGAAAAACAGCTTTCACAGACCCCCAAGAATATAGAAGACAGCGTGAGAGCTGTGTTGTGCGTGGGGTAAAATCCAGCTGACACCCGGACTGAGTTTCTGGGATTCACTGCGCCCTGGTGTGCCGTCTACATACGTGAGCCCTCTACTCTCAAGATCCCACCTCTCCACTCTTGTCCTCAGAAATGCAGCCCAGCCCACCTGGGCCTTCCCCAGGAAGCAAACTGTGACCCCATTGGCATCATCTGGCTGTGACTATTTCTGTTCAGGTGGGTCCCACCACACACACAGACACACACACATACACTCTTGCATACACACATGCTCACTTTCACACACTCATACACATGCACTCACACTTGCATGCTCACACACTACTAACACACCTTCATACACTCATTTACACACACATTCACACTAACAGCATCACACGTTGACACATTCAGTCTTACATTCACACAGTCACACACATTCACTCACACATGCGTGCATACTCACACTCATTCACACTATACTAACACAGTCACACATTCTCACACAGTCACACACACTGTCACTGTCTCAGTCACAGTCACACACACACAGTCACACTCTCACATGCACCCATTCATCCAGCCCCTGTCCTGCCAGTGCAGTGAGAAGGGGCCCAGCCTTGCGTGGACTGGCTGCTCCTCAGGACAGGAGTAGGGCTCTCTTCCCAGCCCCCGACTGCTGGGGCCACCCTGCTCCTTCCCTCTCACAGATCAGAGCCCTGTGGCACTGGGAAGGGCGCATCACAGTCCACGCCATCCACAGTGGCACTGGCAGCTCACCATGCCTTTTTCACTGGGGCAGGGCCCTGCTGGGAAGCTGGAGAAATGCTCCCCGTCTCCAGGTTCCCACCCGGGACCTCCTGGCAGCTGTGCCTGGAGCCCCTCCCTCTTCCCTCAGAGGCTGTGCCAAGGCCTGCAACGTGCAGTCATCCCATCACAGCACGGGTCTCAGTTCCTCACACCGAGGTCTGGGCTAAGGACTGAGGTGTCTGCAAAGGCACCTGCCCCAGAGTCCAGCTGTCCCAAAGCAGCTTTGCAGCTCTCACGCTGCTGTGACCCATGGTCAGGAAGCTGTGAAGCCCAGAGGTGACCCAGAGTGAATGGAGCAAGAGGAGCTGAATGGAACGGGCCCTTCCTTTTCACTGGAGGCCAAGGCAACGGGGGCCCACATGCCATGTGTCCCCAAATAGAAACGTTTTCAAAGAAGCTAAAAATAGTTAAAATAAAATGCTGTTGACAAGTATGCCATCCATGCCACAGGGAACATCTGGTGTTCATTCCAATTCCAGACTCCTTGGTCTTCGAGCTGGGACATGGTTGCGTGGAGAGCCAGTCCCAGCCCTGGAGCCTGTCTGCCCCCCAAATCCGGCAAGGCCCCCACATGGATCCAGTCCCACCTTCCAGCTTTGGGGTGGGTACCCAGCAGCTTGGCCTGTCTTCCGAGGGTGGATGGAAAAGGGGCCTCTTGGGCTCCCAGGTCTGTGGAGAGATCTGGAACGGGACTCTGGCCCTCGAGGGCACCCCTAGGGCACAGGCCCAGACATGGGGTCTAAGAGCGCTCCAGACAAGGGTGATCTTGCTGAGGGGACGGCGGGGGAGACACGTGTCAGACTGGGGAAAGGTCTGAAGGTGAGTGTAAGTGGCCATGCAAGGGTGGAGGGAACTGGAGCCAGTCCCCATGGAGTGCAGACAGGGTGAGGAAGGGGAGGTGGAAGGAGACCAGAAGGGGAGCCATCCTGAGGCAGGGAAACGTCGGGGGTTGGAGGAGACTCCCAGGAGATGTGAGCTGCTGCCCCTCAGCCTCCAGAATCCCTGCGACACCCCAAGGATAGCAATGGAGATAGCCCAGTGCAAACAGGCCAAGTCCTGCCCCCCGAGGATATCCCTGTCACCCCACAGTCCCCCAGGCCTGGCCTGGGATCAGATGGGCAGTGACTCAGACGGGACCGGGCTGCCCTGCGCACCCTGGCTCTGCCACTGGCCCAAACTAAGCCTACCCTAGACAGACAACCCCACCCCCAGGAGCTTGCCAGCAATGCATGGTTCCAGGCCCCACCCAGGCATCCACAGGCAGCATTTCAGCCGGATCCTAGACGACTCGTGTGCACACTAAAGATGAAGCAGCACTGGCCCCAGCCAGCTTCCAGCCTCCAGTGCCTTGGTTTCCCCATCAGAATGGGTCTGGTGGCCCTGCTGACCCTGGTGCAAGGGCAAGCACAGCGGGGAGGGGGTGCACATACTCAGAAGCTCTCTCGGCAGTCCTCCAGCTGTGGGGAGGGGGCTGTACATACTCAAGCCCTCTGTGCAGCCCCCCAGGCTGTGAGGAAGGGGGTGCACATACTCAGAAGCACCCTGCCTGTCCCCCCAGGCTGTGGGGAGGGGGCTGTACATAGTCAGAAGTGCCCTGCCTGTCCCCCCAGGTTGCAGAGGGAGAACCATGGCCCTCTGAGAACTTCCAGGACAAGGCCCAAGCTGCAGGGAATAGGGGCCAGAGGCTCAGGACCCAGGTACAGCAGCGGGGTGGGGAGGGGGCACGGGTACCTTCTGAGAGTCCTGGAAGTGGGGCAGAGGGAGGCCCAGGGGCATGAGTCAGGCTGGCCTGCTCTCCCCAGTGTACCTTCCAGCTAAATTACCAGGTCTGGCTCAGACCTCAGCCATCATATAAAGGCGCCCTGGCACGGTGGCTCCCAGTCCCTGGTGGATAACCCTGCAATGAGGCTCCTCCTGGCGCTGCTGCTTCTGGCTGCCCTGTGTGCTGCCCTGGGTAAGACGCTGGCCACACCATGGGAGGGACAGGGAGAGGTGACTCCTGGGCTGGGCACCAAGGGACTGGGCGCTGGCAGGCAAGCTCTACCCAGGATCACAAGCCTGGACTAGGGGCTGCAGGGAGTTGGGGGAAACCCTTCATGGAGCCTCTTTGCCAGGCTTGGAGGCTTCTTATCGGCACAGCTTCGGGTGTCTTTCTGTGGGGAAAGCCCGGGAGCTGGTCCTGGGTTCCAGCCGGGGTGACTGACTGCCCCCTCTTCCCAAGACAGAGGGGAATTCTTGAGATGCTGGATTCTCAGTGCTCAAAAGGGCGAGTCTTAGGAATATCAGGGCTAGTTCACTCTGCTTCTAGCCCCACTGTACCCTGACCTTGATGACCTGGCTTTAGGGCCTGAAATGGGGCCAGGAAGAGTTGGGGTGTGGGTGGGAGGTGACAGAGCATGTGATTATCAGCCAAATAATTATCATCTAGGGATAATTAGCCCCATCAGCTTCCCCTGAGCATGGGGGGAGGGTGGAAGGAAGAGGGGGCACCTTGGGGAGCAGCCCCCACTTGAGGAGGGACCTGCAGTGGGAAGGCTGGAAAGACAGATGGTGGGGCATCAGGAAAGGGCAGGAGTCCAGGTCTGACTGCCCAAGCTTGAGTGCCCTGCTCAGGTACCTTCAGCACCTATGTCAGG
Source organism: Callithrix jacchus (assembly GCF_049354715.1). Lineage (NCBI taxonomy): Eukaryota > Metazoa > Chordata > Mammalia > Primates > Cebidae > Callithrix > Callithrix jacchus. The sequence goes on from NC_133517.1 coordinate 54,751,503, forward strand.
GCACAGCCTTGGAGAGAAGGGGCCCGGGGTGCTGAGTCAGGATGTGGGGACACCGGCCTGGGACACCTGTGTTCTCGGGGCTCAGCTTTTCTGGGAGTTTGGCCCATATGATCATGTTGCTCAGACAGCACGTGATGGGAGCTGGTCATCGCTCCCAGGATTGAATGAGGAGACCCCTTCTTTCCCATCACAGCCCGAGGGTGTGGGGACTGTCAAGGTCCCTGCAGAGAAGTGGCGGTCATGTAAAGTCCTTGTTCAGAGGAACCCAGGAGTCTTTCCCAGCCCCATTGGCACCAGGAACCCAGCTGCAGGCGGGGGGAGCAAGAATGGTCAGTCAGGGTCAGACCGCGAGCACACGGATATCGCTGTGTGTGTGGAAGATGCCATCACCCCACTCAGTGGGCAGCTGCTCTGAGGTCAGAGCAGGGTGCTTTGCCCAGGGAACTGCTACAGGATGTCCCTATCAGGATCCCCTACAGGAAGCCTACAGGGCACCCCTGCAGAAAACCCATACAGAACACCTCTAAAAGACACCCCTACAGAACACCCCTAAAATAAACCCCTACAGAACATCCCTAAAATACACCCCTACAGAACATCCCTAAAAGACATTCCTACAGAACACCCGCTAAAGTACCCATCTACAGGACGACCCCTAAAGGACACATCTATAGGACATTCCCTACAGAGCGCCCCTACAGGACACCCCTACAGGACACCCTTACAGCACACCCCTACAGGACACTCCTACAGGACACCCCTACAGGGCACCCCTACAGGACACTCCTACAGGGCACCCGTACAGGACACCCCTACAGGACTCACCTACAGGACACTCCCTACAGGGCACCTTTCTCACTGTCTCTACCCCTAAGTCCTAGCACAAAAGGCTCAAATATGCCTTTCCAGGCAGCACAGCCTCCACATCAGGATGTGGTATTTCTGGCTTCTCCACCCACTGTCACCCCCTGTCACAGCTCCTGGGGCCTCACACCCTGAACAATCTGGCTGTCCCTCTTTCCTGCTGCACCTTCTCAAATGTCTCTCCTCAGAATACAAATAGAAATCCATCCATCCATGTACCTATGGGGCCACCCACTCCAGGAAGCCTTCCCAGATCTCCCTGCCCTCTATCAAAACTGCGTTCCCTCCTGGCCAGGTGTCTCCCCAGGGCATCCGTTGTACCTTGCCCTTCTTCCACTCAGGGCCATGTGACGTGATGGTACTTCTGTCAGCCCTGCCCATGGAGCCCATGGACCCAGTCCTTAATGTTGTTGTAAGCTGGGGGTAACCACACAACACACAGATGCCAGCCAGGAACACAGCCCACCCACATTCCTCCCACTTGCAGCTTGGCCCAGGGTCTGGCTGCAGATCCCCACATGGCTGGGTGTGGGCATCACCAGCAGACTTCAGGCAGATAGCCCTCTCAACAGCCCTCACACACCTACTGTATGTGAAGTCCTCAGAGCCACACCTGCCCTGGGTAAGGCAACCCCGTGGCCTCTGGCTTCCCTGCCTGGAGCTTCCTGCAGTCCTTCACCCCAGTAAAGAAGGGTGCGGCAGGGGGCAATGTTTTGTGCATTTCATCATTTAATCCTCCAAAAAGCCCAATAATGGGCTGTTATTACTCCCATCCGGTAGGTGAGGTCACTGATTCAGACAGAAGATGGGGACAGTAGGAAGTATAACACAGGTCATCTCTGAAGTCACTCCTCCTTGTATGCATCATGCTGCCTCATCCCTTCTTCTGTTAACCATTTGCCACTCTACCCATGCATCCTTCCATCCACCCACTCATCCATCCATCCATCCATCCATCCATCCTTCCTTCCTTCCTTCCTTCCATTCATCCACCCACCCATCCATCCACCCACCCAACCATCCATCCATCCCTCTACTCAACCATCCATCCATCCTTCCATCCATCCATCCATCCATCCATCCATCCATCCATCCATCCATCCTTCCTTCCTTCCATCCATCCACCCACCTACCCAACCATCCATCCATTCACCCATCCACCCACCCACCCACCCATCCATCCATCCATCCATCCATTTTTCCCTCCCTCCATCCATCCATCCTTCCCTTCCTCCATCCATCCATCCATCCTTCCCTCCCTCCATCCATCCATCCATCCACCAAATGACGTACCGAACCATCCACTCACCTACCCAACCATCCATCCATCCATCCATCCACCCAACCATCCATCCATCCATCCATCCATCCATCCATCCATCCTTCCTTCCATCCATCCATCCACTCACCCACCCACCTACCCATCCATCCATCCATCCATCCTTCCATCCTTTCATCCATCCATCCACCCTTAAATCCACCCACCTACCCACCCACCCATCCAGCCATCCATCCATTCACCCACTGACCCATCCACCCACCCATCCAGCCTCCCATCCATCCATCCATACTCTTCCATCCACTCACCCACCAATCCACCCTTCCTCCACCCACCCACTCATTCACCCTTCCATCTATCCACCCATGCATTCACCCACCATCCATTATTCCACCCACCTACCTATCCACCCACCCGCTCACCCATCCATTCACCCACCCTCTCATTCACCCTTCTACCCACCCATTCACCCTTCCATCCACCCACCCATCCATCCACTCATCCACTTACCCATTCACTCATCTACCCACCCTTCCATCCACTCATCCATCCATCCATCTACCCATTCATTCATTCATCCACCCATCCATCCACCCATCCATTCACCCATTCACTCATCTATCCACCCTTCCATCCACTCATCCACCATCCATCTACCCATTCATTCATTCATCCACCCATCCATCCACCAATCTGCCTACCCACTTATCTATCCACCCTTCCATCCACTCATCCACCCATCCACCTACCCATTTAACTCATCTATCCACACTTCCATCCACTCATCCAGCCATCCATCTACCCATTCATTCATTCATCCATCCACCAATCTATCCACCTACCCACTTACTCATCTATCCACTCTTCCATCCACTCATCCACCCATCCATCTACCCATTCATTCATTCATCCCTCCATCCATCTATCCACCTATCCATCCATCCACCCATTAATCCATCCACTATACCTATGTATACACCCATCCACCCTTCCACCCCCCCATCCACAATTCCCCCAGCCATCCCCTCTTCTATCCACCCATCCATCTATCCATACTTCTACCCATCCACTCACTCCTTCATCCATCCGTCTTGTCTCCTGGTTTAGCTGATGTGGTTCCACTACATTCTGCAGCATCCCAGTCCTCTTTCCAGTGACAGCTTCAGAGGGAAGGGAGGCAGATGTGTACTGAGTTTATAGGTGCTAGGGAAGCTGTGGGAAGAAAAGGGGCTGGGAAGAATCTTCATAAGACCTGGGGCAGCCTACACCTGCCCCACACATACCCCTCTCTCATGCTGACAGCCTGACATTCACACACACAGGACAAGAAAAGGCAGAATGGTCCACTACGAAATCCCTAGCCCTTTGGCCCATCCCAGGGGATCGGATGCTCCCCTGGAGGGAGGATGGAGGAGGCTCAGGGGGCAAAGCTGGGTGGGCCGGGAGCCTGGTGCTCGGCCCCAGCCCCAGGCGCAGACTGACGGGCCTGTGCTTCCTCCCCTAGCCCAGGCCCTGCACTGCCACGTGTGCTGCGGCCACGAGCACTGCGAGTCTCTGGTGGAGTGCGCCCCGACTGACAAGTACTGTGTGATCACACGGGCCAGTGAGTACCCGGGCCAGGCCTGCCCACCAGCCCTGCCCCACCGGGCACCTCCCCACCTGGGCACACCTGCCCTGCCCTGGTCCAGCCCCTGGGACACCACTGCCCTCCCAAAGGGATCCTGCAGCGTCCACACCCTGCAGGCTGTCAGTGGCCACAGCTAATGCATCTACATTCATCACCGTGTCTTTCAAGGGTGTTAGAGGAAGCCCTGTGGCTCCCCAGCAGTATTGTCAGAGCAGGGCCAAGAAGGGGCTTTATAGGTTAAAGCACAGGGTGCCTGTTTAAAACATCAGGGCAGGAGAGAGCAGTTGGCGTGTATGCTAAAGCCTGGAGGACGCACTGCTCCTGGGAGGTGCCCCCTGGGTCTCTTAGCCAGCCTCTGCCCTGGGTGCCTCTAGCTGAGCCTGGAGCTTGCCCTCCTGACAACACACCCTTTCTTTCCTCTGGCCTCCCGTGGACCCTTCTTCAAGTCTGGTTCTTCCGAGCTGCAGGCTGAGCGGGGTCCCAGAGCTCACATGTAGGGCAGTGACAGTGACAGGCAGGGTCAGCATTCACAGGCTGGAGGACCTGGGGGTCATATCTGAATCCTGAGGACCAGGGGAGGGTGAGAGGTGAGGAGGCCCTGTGCAGAGGCAGCGGAGACCCTGAGAGTGTGAAGCTGGGAAGGGCAGTGGGGTAGGGAGACCCTGAGATTGTGAAGCTGAAAAGGGCAGTGGGGTGGGGGAAACCCTGAGAGTGTGAAGCTGAGAAGGGCAGTGAGGTGGGGGGACCTGAGAGTGTGAAGCTGGGAAAGGCAGTGGGGTGGGGGGACCCTGGGGTGGGAGGAAACCCTAAGAGTCTGAAGCTGGGAAAGGCAGTGGGATGGGGGGACCCTGAGGGTGTGAAGCTGGGAAAGGCAGTGGGGTGGGGGAGACCCTGAGAGTGTGAAGCTGGGAAGGGCAGTGGAATGGGGGGACACTGAGAGTGTGAACCTGGGAAGGGCAGTGGCGTGGGGGACCCTGAGGGTGTGAAGCTGGGAAAGGCTGTTGGATGGGGGGACGCTGAGAGTGTGAAGCTGGGAAAGGCAGTGGGGTGGGGGGACCCTGAGAGTGTGAAGCTGGGAAGGGCAGTGGGGTGGGGGAGACCCTGAGAGTGTGAAGTTGGGAAGGGCAGTGGTGTGGGGGAGACCCTGAGAGTGTGAACCTGGAAAGGGCAGTGGGGTGGGGGAGACCCTGAGAGTGTGAAGCTGGGAAGGGCAGTGGGGTGGGGGGACCCTGAGAGTGTGAAGCTGGGAAGGGCAGTGGGGTGGGGGAGACCCTGAGAGTGTGAAGCTGGGAAGGGCAGTGGGGTGGGGGAGACCCTGAGAGTGTGAAGCTGGGAAGGGCAGTGGGGTGGGGTGACCCTGAGAGTATGAAGCTGGGAAGGGCAGTGGGGTGGGGGGACCCTGAGAGTATGAAGCTGGGAAAGGGCAGTGGGGTGGGGGAGACCCTGAGAGTGTGAAGGTGGGAAGGGAAGTGGGGTGGGGGGACCCTGGGAGTGTGAAGCTGGGAAAGGCAGTGGGGTGGGGGGACCCTGAGAGTGTGAAGCTGGGAAAGGCAGTGGGGTGGGGAGACCCTGAGAGTGTGAAGCTGGGAAGGGCAGTGGGGTGGGAACCCTGGGAGTGTGAAGCTGGGAAGGGCAGTGGGGTGGGGAGATCCTGAGAGTGTGAAGCTGGGAAGGGCAGTGGGGTGGGGAGACCCTGAAAGTATGAAGCTGGGAAGGCCAGTGGGGCCAGTGATGAGGGGACCCTGAACTGAGGAAGGTCCTTTCCCTGGGAAGGATAGAGGCTGGGGAGATGGTGGAGGGGCGGACTGATGGGGTCAGATTATGACCTGGGAGATCCTGGAGGCATCGTTCCTGAACCTCGGGGTCCATGTCTGGGAAGAGGATGAGGGATCTCCCTGCTGGTGGTCTCTGTAGCCCTCGGGATCATGGCTGTGGGGTCTCTAGTCCATAAATGCTGGCTGTTTGGTTCTTGTTCGGCTCCCCAGGCTCCCTGTTCTTTGCCGGGCAGGGCTGTTAGGCAGCCTCCCTGTGTGGCCCTGGGGACCCATCCTCTGGGCTAGTTTCCCACAGATCCCAGTCACGACAAAGTCCCCTCCATGTTGCACTTGGAGCCACCCATTTTATGGGGAGACACAGCATCCTGCCCTGGGTGCCAAGGCGCATGGCCTGGCCTGAGACACTGTTGTTCTCAAAGGCTTGGGGACACCTCCACCCCACTCTGGCCACACCTGACACAGGGGCTGGCATGGTGAGAAGCTTCTCTCGCCTCCACCCCCGACAGCTGCCCACCAAGTACCTCATGGGGGCCCCACACTGCAGTGGGTACCAGGCAGGAGCAGGGAGGCTGGAGCCTTGCCCCATGAAGGGCCGGCTGCAGGGAGTGGTCAGAAAACAGCCCACCAGGCAGCAGGCAAAGCCAGCTGGAGAGGGGCCAGGTACTCCTCCCTGGGACGCCCCTTGCTGGAAGACTCAGGTCTTACACGGAGGCAGGGTGCGCCCTCTGTCCTCTCATACTCCCCAGGGTGCTGTCCCCGCCCCGCCCCTCCTCCAGCTGGCCCCTCACTGTGCCTGCTTCTGTCTATCCATCTGTCTGTCTGGCTGGGCAGCATTTCCTGACAGAGATCCCCAGGGCCCGTCCTCCAGGGCCCTCAGGAGTCACAGCCAAGCCTGACACGGGGTAACATGCTGTCCTCCCGGCTACCCACCCCATATGTCAGTTCTGCCAGGGATGGCAGCATGGACAGAAGGCGTCCTGAGCATGTATCAGGGTCTAAAGGCCTCTGGCAGATGCGCATCCAGGCAGGGGTGGGCAGAGGAACCCCCAGGTGCCCCTGAGCCCACCACAGTGACTTCAGCCATTGACTCCTGTGACTGCCTGCTGGAGTGACTCCATGGGAGGAGGAGAGGGACTGCCTGGCCCCATGAGGGTCCCAGGGCAAAGGAGGAAGGGCCCCTGGGTGCAACACTACTGGGTGCCACTACTGACCCTGCAGAGCCCAGGCCCCGAGTGGTTGGGTCTGACTTCTGAGTCGCTCCCCAGCAGCCCAGCTGAATGTCCCCATTTTGCATGCGAGGAAGTGGGAGCCCAGGGCCCATGCTCTGCCGTGGCTTCCCTCTGCCTGGAGTCGGGCGCGCCTTCTCTCTCCAAACCATCTGGCCAGTGACTGGTGGCTCAGCCCGCCCCAGGTCTCCCCAGCAATTACTCAGAGACGGGGCCAGCTGACGCTGCCTCTGCTCCATTTTACCCATTAAGACGAAGCCCCTCACTTGAGAACGGAGTGTAGGTTCAGTGACTGTGGGACTTAATGGAAGAACTGAATGCTGGGCAAGAGGTACAGGGTCCCTCGGTGGATCCCTGCGCCTCTGATGCTCTCTTCAGTCCAGGAGCAGCTTCCTTTCCTCCAGACCTGGCAGCGGCTCTGACTCTGCTTTGCCAGGGCCAGGAAAGGGCTGGACAGAACGTGCGCTAAACCCTGCCACCAGCTACACGCAGCTCTGACTACTGCGTGTTTGGCACTGGCCGTGCAGCCCACTGCTCTCAACGCTAGTCTGGAATTCATTCCTTTAACCCATAACCACGGCAGATGAGGAAGCGGAGACGCAGACCCAGCCAGCCTCTCCAGAGAGCAGCCTCTGTCCCCACTCCACTGTTTCTGGCCCAGCTTTCAACAAGAAGCCTGTTGGGTCAGGGTCACAGCTTCCAGAATGTTCTGAGCAGTGCGGGTTCAGAGAGCATCGCCCCTTTACCCAAGGCTGCAGGACTCTAAGTGGCCCCCATAGAGGGGGCGCAGAAGCCAGGGAGTCTCGCACCAACAGCAGTGCTGCCTGAGATGGAGAGCGTGCTCCCCTCACTCGCTCCCCAGGACCCCTGCAGACCCTGCCTGCTCCCCCTCACTAGCTCCCCAAGACCTCCAAAGACCCTGCCTGCTCCCCCTCACTTGCTCCCCAGGACCTCCAAAGACCCTGCCTGCTCCCCCTCACTCGCTCCCCAGGACCCCTGCAGACCCTGCCTGCTCCCCCTCACTAGCTCCCCAGGACCTCCAAAGACCCTGCCTGCTCCCCCTCACTCGCTCCCCAGGACCTCCAAAGACCCTGCCCGCTCCCCCTCACCTGCTCCTCAGGACCCCTGAAGACCCTGCCTGCTCCCCCTCACTCTCTCCCCAGGACCTCCAAAGACCCTGCCCGCTCCCCCTCACTAGCTCCCCAGGACCTCCAAAGACCCTGCCTGCTCCCCCTCACTCTCTCCCCAGGACCTCCAAAGACCCTGCCCGCTCCCCCTCACCTGCTCCCCAGGACCCCTGCAGAACCTGCCCCCTCCTCCTCACCCACTTCCCAAGGACCCGAAGACCCTGCCTCCCTTTCCCTCTGGGACATGAGGTTTTCCATGCAGCTGAGCAGCCTGCACCATCCTCATCCCCCACCATTTTCCGACTTGGACCACAGCGGGACCTGGGCTCCCTGAAGTTCTGGAATGAGACACTGGGGAGGGAGGAGCCACCCAGTTGCCCCAGATGTCATGGAGGAGCCTGGTCTGAGGGGAGACAGGTCCCCTTAGGCCAGAGGAAGGACCTCGCCCACAGCAGAAGGCTCTCTCAAACCCGCTCCTCCAAGCCGCCACCCCAAGCCCCATGGGCAGGGGCCTCCCAGTGCAGGCCGTGCCGGTGGTGCCGATGGGTCCCAAGCTTCGGGCTCCCCGGGACCGGGCAGCTGGCCCATGACGCAGGGCATCCACAGAGCTCCTCCTCTCTCCACAGCCAGCCCCGGCGGCATCCTGGTCATGAAGTCCTGCTCCCCGACGTGCCCCAACAGCACCGTGTCCTCCGATGGCCGCGCCCTCTCGGTGTCCTGCTGCCAGGGCAGCCAGTGCAACCGAAGCTCAGCCTCAGGCCTGGGGGGCAGCCCCGGGGCCCTGTGGACCAGCACCGCAGCCAGCCTGCTGTGGGCCCTGCTCCGGGTGCCCTGCTGAGGCCCTGGCCTGGAGTTCTCCACATGGCCCCTGCAGCCTTGCCAGCTCCCACACACCCCACCCGAGGCAGCAGGGTCCCCGTCTCATCGGCCACGCCCTTCCCTCCCTTGCCCAGGCCACACCTAGCCCTTCCCTGGCCCTGGGGAGAGATAAAGGATCCCTCCCCCATGGGCTCTGGCCCTGGTGAGGGAGCTCCACCCCTGCCTCAGGGAATCGCTGGTGGGTGCCCCAAAGGAGATGCCCGCTCCAAGACCCACACCTGCAGGAGCCCCTCGGCCCTTTGCTGGGGTCCTGGGAACCCTGGCCAGCCACAAGTGGGAAGAGCCTCCCAGTTCTCTCCAACACCGTCTATAACAATTTCAGAGGCTAGGGGCTGAGGGGCTGGAGCTGGGGATTTCTCCTCCTCTCCCATGCCTGGCCTGACAGAGCTCTGTGCATGTCACACCCCTCGGCCTCCTCTTCTGCCCACAGTGGCCCTGGAAGAAAGGACATGGCTCAGGGGTTTAGGCTTGCCTCCCTCTGACTCTCTCCTCTCCACCAGCTGCCCAGATCCCCCACCCCTCCCTCCCTCCCTCCCTCTTTCCCTTCCTCCCTCCCTCCATCCCTCCATCCGTCACAAACCTGCCCAGGGTGTCCTTGCAGCAGGTACCCTGAAGAGGGACCTGCCACTGGGGGCTCAGTCTGCTGGTCAGTGTCCCCACCCCAGGGACCCTTCTCAGCCCCATCCAGGTGAACAATGGCCTTTTAAATGGTCCGCTGGTTGTCCACTGTGGGGAGGTGAGTCACCTTGGGGCTCAGTGTCAGGCACTGGAATTGGGGGTGTCCATTCTCACTGGGCATGGGGGGCTCATCCTGGCCCTCCAGGCAGGGACCCCTGCAGTGCCCCCCCAGAATAAAGCTGCCAGTTCTGTCTGTTCTCACTCTCAGAGTGCCTGGTCCAGGGCATGTTCCTCATCCCTAGCCAGCTGCGCCTGGGAAAGGGGTAGGCAGGCAGGGGGCGCTTTACAGAGGGGAGGGTAGAATTCTTGGTGCTCAGGCCCAGGTGTGGGAGAAATGCTTCTGGTTTGTTACCTGGGAATCCTGAGTCCCCCCTGAGCCCTACTCAACCATAAAGGCAGAAACACATGTGCAGTCAGTCTTGAGTCGGGGGTTGCCTGGGGTCCTCTGGGGAGCCCTTCTGAGCCTCGGTGTCCCTTGTCTATGCAACCCCACCAGAGGCCGGGATCCTGCGCACTTGGCCCTCAGCCCTGCAGGGCGCCCCACACACCCCCAGTCCTCTGTCTCCGGTGGGGGCACAGGACTCTTCCGCCACCCTGGACAGGCTTCTCAAGGTCATGTCTCCTCCCAGGGCTATTCCAGGGTGGCAAGGCCAGAGCCACACCCTGCTCAGCATGTGGCTATGGGCACAGACGCAGGGCCCTTCCTCAGGAAGCCCCCCAGGTCCTGGCACCCACGGTGCTCTCAGGGCTTCTCTGTTCCCTTGGCCTGAGGGCCCTTCCCTGGCCCAGGGGCCTCCTCTTTCCAGGTCTGGAGTCCTTGCCCCGCTGTTCTGCCTTTTCAAGCTTGGAAGCCAGGAAGAGATGTCTTTTCCCTTCCCCGACTTCTTTATCCCTCACCTCCCTTCCCCAGGTGATGGGCACAAGTTGCCAGGCCCAGTGAGTGGTAGAGGCCTCCTGCCTGGCAGAGCCGGCTGCCATGGCCCAGGTGCCTGAGCCAGGAGCCGTGGTACTGGCTGGGAGCCTCCCTCCATGGCTGTGGGAATCTGAGCGGGCAGGTGTGCAGGCCTGATTCCTGGCAGGTGCGTCCCTCGGCCTCTACCCTCCGTACCTGCCAGGCCTCCAGGCAGTGAGCTTGGCGGGATGTTCCCCCAGCTGCCCTGGCCCAGGGCTGCCTCCTGCCGCTGGACTCTTGCTACAGAGAGAAGGCTCCCAGCAGTGCCCCCGGCCTGCCCAGCGCTTTCTCTCAGCCTCTGGGGCTGCTGCCCCATCTGAGTGCCCCAAACACCCTGATGGCCCCCACCCAACCTGCCACTGGTCTCCTGAGCTGGTGCTGGAGAAGCGCTGCGGCAGGCGCAGGGCCCCCAAACACCCAGCAGCAGGCAGCCGGGTCCGCGGAGAAGCTCCTTTCTCCTTGCCGGGCTTCTCTCCTCTCATCGCACCTTGAGATGCCTGGAGGCCAACAGAGGGCCGAGCGGGTTGAGTGGAGCGGAGCGAACCCCCAGCAGCCAGGCTGTCAGGGTTCCCTCGGACTCCCCGGCACAGCCTCACACAGGGCCCCGTCTGCTGGGCTCCAGGGATCTGGGGAGGCTGGTGTGGGGTCAGGTGCTCTCAGCCAGCCTGAGAGCAAAGCTGGAGTTTTCTTTTCCCAAGGAAGGTAGGAATAATCCAGACTCCTTCCTGAGGAACCTTCCCAGGAAGCCTGACTCAGGCTCACCCCTCAGGGCAGGCCCCACCCTTGCAAGTCCCAACAGAACCTGCATCTGATGCCACCCAGCAGCTCACAGCCTCTGCCTGCAGGAGCTTCTGTGTGCAGGAGCTTCTGTGTGCAGGAGCTGGGCACGGCAAGGAGCTGTTTCCACACAAAGCTGTCCATAGCCCCTCGCCACAGGGGAAGAGCTGGGGCACTGAGGGCTGTGGGCCCCCAGCCCCGTTCCTGGGTTGGCAAGTGCTCGGCGGGACGCCTGGGCGTTCCTGCTCCCCCGCCATTCAGTCACCAGCTCTGGAGGGCACCTCCTTCACACCATGTATCATGGTTCTCAGATGCCACTGTGACAGACCGTCCCTGCCCTTGAGGCAGGTGAGACTGGGCACAGCAGGCAAAGTGACGAGCTCACATGGGCCGCAGCAACTGGCTGAGGCGAGAGGGAGGCAGGAGGGCAGGAGGGACAGGCTCAGGGGTGGGGCTGGGACCCTCTGGAAGGCACCAGTGTCTCCCACAATGGGGACAACGTGCAAAGGCCTGGAGGTAGGAAAGGGCTTGATGGCCAAGAGGAGACCAGGAAACACAGGGAGGGAAGGGGGTGCCTGGCCCCTGGGATTGGCAGAGCCAGCCCAGTCAGGGCCCAGGAGCGGGACGGGGAGGCTGAGAGTGCCAGGAGCACCAAAGGGTCACCAGGGGAGGGACTGCATCCAATCCAAGTGCAGGGTAAGGAGTGGGGACTGACGGGCACAGGGGCGGGGGAGGCAGGCACAGCCCCCAGCCGGGAGGAGGCAGGGTGGACTGCCACCAGTGAAGGGAAGAGGGCGGGTGGAGATGCAGGCTCTGGGGGCCGTGCATGGCTGCTGCCAGTTTGAGGAGAAGCAGTTTGGGGGAGAGGTGGGCAGGCTGGGTTGGAAGGAGTTATCCCTGAAATGCCCGGGGGAGGTGGGGATCAGGGACGAGAGGCCACCAGGCTCTGCATGGCTCAGGCTGGGACGTGCGGACAGTGGAACCAGGGCGAGCCCTGTGGTTAGACCTGCTGTCAGCAGGGCCAGCTCTGGAGTGAAGGTGGGTGGGGCTTTCTCAGGTCTCTTTCATGCCGACCTGGCTCCTGGAGACCTGGGCTGGTGGTCAGAGCTGCTCCTCTGTTCTGGGCACAGCTGCATGGGCTCTGGGGCACCTGGGCCTCCATGTTCGTTCCAGCCAGTATGTCCTGCTCCCCAAGGACCTGCTGCTTCCCGTCTTACATAACACCCTCTTGGTCCCTTAAGCCCCTAGGATCCTAGTGAGTTCCCTGGCATGTGCCTCTCCTCCCTCCCTGGGAAGTCTGATCTGGTACCCAGTGAGGACTGCAACAACATGTGCATCTCCTGCAAGGACAGCCCGCCCCAGGCCCCTGCCCAAGACCCAGCATCCATGTGGGGTCCTCAGGGCCTCCGGGCTCAGCAGGGAACAGCCATGCTGGGCCATTCCAGCCTCAAAGCTAGCTGCCACCTGATCCCAGGAGGAGCATAAGCAAGCCCCCTCCACCCAGGTCATGTGGAGACAGCTCACGCACCCTGTGGAGGTGCCGGTGCCAGCGGCAGACCGACAGCAGGGCATGCAGTGCACGGAAGACACTTCTTTCCTTCTTAGGGCCAGGACCAATGATATCTAAGATCAGTGATGTCCCCCAAAGTCACCTCTGGCCCCCCAAGTGATCCTCTGATCTGTAAAAACATGTGTCTACAGGCTGGGTGTTGCCATCCCCAGAGCTGCCACTGACCCACTGCAGACCTGAAGGCCTCGGAACCCTTGCCAGGGTGGACTCCGCGGCCTGTGAGAATTACTGTTTTGTCAGGCGCAGGTGTGGATGAATAGAAAAGGAAGAGCAGGGAGAGAGGCAGAGAGATGGCATTGTAACTAACTCCTGGAGGACGCAAGTGGTATAAGGGCAGTGCTCACTGCTGGGAACATTGATCTGGGGACATTGCCCAAGAAGCGCTGAAGGCCAGTCAAGGTCCTGCTGGGACTTCCCTTGGAGCAAGTCTGCACTGACTCATGGTGGAGAGTCCCTTGGTGGGATAGGAACTCCCTCAGGGCAAAGGAGGACCACAGGCAGAGTAAGAAGAAGGATGCCCGTCCTGAGGACAGGAGAGCAGGAGTGAAGCAACCACTTACCAGTAGACCCTCTGGAAGGACGAGCTCAGTATCTTGGGGATTTTCCTTATGGCTAAGGGAAAGATCACATTGTGCCATCAGCACTAAATTCATCCCGTGTCTCCCTAGGTGGTCAAAGGTCTGACCCACGTGCCCAGAGGGTGCAGGATGGATAGATGGCAGAATGAATGGATGGATGGATACATAGATGGATGGAGGATGAATGCATAAAGGATGGATGGGTCAGTGGGTGGATGGATGGAGGGTGGATGAGGGATGAAAGGAAGATGGATGAGTAGATGGATGGATGGAGACTGGATGAATGGAAGATGGAGGATGGATGGATGGATGGATGGATGGATGAAGGATGGAGGGTGGATAGATAAAGGATGGATGGATGAAGGGTGGATGGATGGAGGATGGAGGGTGGATAGATAAAGGATGGATGGATGGAGACTGGATGAATGGAAGATGGAGGATGGATGGATGAAGGAAGGATGGAGGGTGAATAGATAAAGGATGGATGGATGAAGGGTGGATGGATGGAGAATGAAGGGTGGATAGATAAAGGATGGATGGATGAAGGGTGGATGGATGAAGGATGGAGGGTGGATAAATAAAGGATGGATGGATGGAGGATGGAGGGTGGATAGATAAAGGACGGATGTATGAAGGGTGGATGGATGGAGGATGGAGGGTGGATAGATAAAGAATTGATGGATGAAGGGTGGATAGATGAGTGGATGGATGAATGGATGAGTAGATAGAAAAATGGAGGATGGATGTGGATGAATGGATGAAGGATGGAGGATGGGTGGATGAAGGATGAATGAAGAATGGATGGATAGAAGGTGGATGGATGAGTGGATGGATGGATGATGGATGGATAGATGAGTGGATGGATGGGTGGGTAGAAAAATGGTAGATTGATGGATGGATGACTGGGTGGATGGAGGATGGGTGATGAGTGGATGGAGAATGGATGGATGAGCAGATGGTAGACTGATTGATGGATGAGGGATGAATAGAGGATGGAGAATAGACAAAAGAGTGGATGAGTGAGTGGAGAAGGAGTGGACAGATGGGTGGAGGATGGATGGATGGATGGCTGGATGATAGAGGATGGATGAATAGGTAGGTACTGGGAGCAAATGAAGGCAGGGGAGTGAGGGAGGAAAGCGAGGTGGGCCCTGTGTTCACCAGCCTTGAACCCACCTCATGGAGCTAAGGGTTGGCAGCCACAAGCTCCAGGCCACAACAGGAAGGTGACTGACTTGTGGTCCAGCAGAGGGGAGAACCCAGGAGTTGAGCATTAAACACAAACGCTCTATCCTTCCCTAGAACCCCGGTGGAAGCATGTCCTACTGTGTGAAAATAACCCCCGTCCAGGACACCTGATTCTCACCCAGGTTCCTTGGGTTCTGCAATTCTAGGGTTCTGTGTTCTGCTAGCCCCGGCTAAGGGCATGCAGTTTTGGGGTCCTGAGGCCCCCAAGGCTGTTTGAGCTCCGTGGCTCCATGGCTACAGCCCTCTGCAAGCTCCCCCGCACCTGAGGCCTGACACAGTTCACACCCTGAGGGATTCTCCGTCATCACTCAGACTTCAGCACTGGGCACCCTTGCCTAGCCCCTTGAATGCCAGTGCCCTGCAGGGGCCTTGCTGGCCCTAGGTGCTGACATGTCTCTCCCAGGGAAGGCACCAGCCCTGCCCGTGGGCACCACCAGCTGTGGGCACCACCAGCCACGCCTGAGAACAGGTTTGTTTCTCTGAGCCTTAGGAACCACGACCCCAGTCCAACCCTTGCTGGGAACAGGCTGTGCCCCAAGGCAGGGAAGGGTTTCTCCAGGCACAAAACTGCTCCCTGGATTGCCACCCTGGCGGTGCAGGAAAGAGAGGCCCAGCAAGGACAAGGGGCCTGTGTGGAGGGGCAGAGCTGGACTCCAGCCCTGGCTTGTGGCCTGGTCCATGGACACTAGCTGTACCCTGGAGGGGTGGCTGGTAGCCAGGGTCCCAGGGGCTGACCTAAGACTGGGGTAGGGCCAAGCGTGGCCTGGGAAGCAGGTGGAAGGGGCTGTGCCTGGAACTGTGTAAAGGTGATTCTGGCACTGGGGGAGGGCTGGGGTGGCCTGGGTGTGATGGGGAAGGGCTCAGGCCCAGAAGCCTGGCCCAGCTGTGGCTCGCACTGGCAGGGTGATGCTGGGCAAGGCTGGGCCTTTGCTGTCTGAGGCTCCATCTGTGCAAGTGAGTGGCTGAGAGGAGCAGGGAAGTCTCTAGAAAGACACCACACCACTCAGCTACTCGGCTCCAGGCAACCACCTGCCCCCATTCTGGGGAAAGAGGCAGAGAAGGGGCCTGGCACCCGGGCCCCCAAGCCCTTGCCCAACAGCCACCTGCTCACCAGGGGATGGCCACACACCCTTCAGGTCCCTGCTCAGACAGCTGCACCCAGGTTGGTCCTCCCTCGGCCTCTCAGCCCCAGACCCTCAGCCTCCACCTCGTCACACCCTGCTGTGGGTCCCACAGAGTCAGCAAGGGTCTGCTCCCACTCCCCACTGGTCTGGGGGCCTGGGAGCTGGCCCCGTCCCTCTCCTATCTTGGCCTCCATTACACCACGAGTGCCTTGCATATGTCTGGTCCTTATAAAAAGTTGCTAAATGGATGAATGAATGAATGAATGAAGTGCCTCAAGGCAGAGGGATGCATTTTGGAGCCCCTGGGGTGTGGCTGGGACTCCTGCTTGCCCAGGTGACAGCCTGAGGCTGAAGAAGCCCCTCCCTGTGCCCTGGTGCTTCCCAGCTCCTCCAGCCCAGGACCCTGCCTTGTCTAAGGGGTACCCACTCAGCCAGGACAGGGCCCGGGGCTGCTCTCCTGGAAGGCTGGAGTAGCGGGCTGTGCCGCCCTGAGCCAGGCGCTTCCCTCTTTGGGCCGCCACACCCTTGCGTGATCCTAGGAGCCCAGCACGAGGTAGAAGGGGCAGAAGCTGGGGGAAGGGTCATGGGCAAGGAACTTCTGCTCCAGAGACCTGGGCTTGTCCCCACACCGAGCTTGTTCCCGTGCCGGGCTTCTGGGTTCAAAACGAAGCCAGCAGGGCTGAGGGGAGGGGCCGGGCCGGTGGTTTTCCCTGCCCCAGGCTCCTTCATTGCCAATCTCAGGTGTAGTTCCTGCCAACAGCCTGATGGTACCAGCCACCAGGCCCAGGACCCTGGCTCCAAGGAGTGAGAGGAGCGGAGTGGGGAGAGGGCCCAGGTGCTAGAGGACGGAAGAGGGAGGAGAGGAAGGGCCGGCCGTGAGACTGAGAAGTGCCTGAGACCCACCAGGTTCTGCCCTACTCAGGGACATGCCCGTACCTGCCTGGCACTCTCTGACCTTCATTTCCTCACCAGCAAACAGGCACTGGGCGAGGACTGGCATGAGGGACCACAATGGCTCCTCTCCCCATTCCAACCCCTGGCTCCGAAGCTCAAGTCAGGTCACTGCCTACAAGAAGCCCTCCCTGACTGTACTGTCCCCATAAGCTCCAAGCTGTCCAAGGGCTCCTGACATCAGAATCACTCACTTTCTCCTGAAAGTAAACCATGCGTGGGGCCGCTGTTCATGCTTCCTGAGGGTGAACCGTGCGTGGGGCCGCTGTTCATGCTTCCTGAGGGTGAACTGTGCCTCGGGCCGCTGTTCATGCTTTTGCTAGGACCACCTGGCATGGGCAGCTCATCCTCCTGAGTAGCCCCACCAGGGCGGAGGCCTTCCTCCCCCAGAACTGAAACCCGCTGTGGCTTCCATGCCTGGCAGGAACCCAGCCACAGTGACGCCTGAGGCGTCCCACGGGGCTGAGCTAGATGTGCAGGGCCCTCCTCCTCTAGGCCCAGGCGTGGGGAGCCCACTCCCCCGTGCCCTACTCTCAGACCCCACTCTCAGGCCACCTGACATCCTGGACCCTCCAGTGCCACCAGGCCCAACAGGAATCCCAAACCTGTTCTTCCAGCAGCTCTCATGCCCCTGGCCACAGTGAGTCACCCTCCCACCTGCCATGCCCACCGAGTCACCACCCTGCCACTAAGCCCTGAGCTCTGCTTCCCAAGGCCCCTGGAAGCACCTTCCCCCAAGCCACCCATGCCTCTCACTGCACCCCTTGGACACAGGGACTTGGAGCTGCAGGAGACCTCCTCTCTCTGGGTGGGGGCATAGTCATCTGGGTCACCTGCCTTGGCGAAACTTCACTCGAAGAAGCCTGGCACCAGCCAGCAGCCAGGCACCAGATGCAAATGTGGGCTGCCCCAGGGGCTCCTGCCTGCACCCCTCCTGGTTTCCAAAGGCACTACTAGACAGCCCGTCCTGTGGGCAGGTCCTCCAGGTCCCGGGACTGTCAGGGAGAGCGCGGCCAGGAGCATTCTCCTCACTCGCCAGAATCCACAGTATCCATGATGTGGGGCTCAGCAAGGGAGAGATGGGGGAGGAAGCACCAGAGGGTCGGTCTCCAGCCCAGGCCTGACTGGCCCCAGGGCCCATGGTGCTCCCCAGAGCCTGAGAATCAGCCCAGCCTAGGACCATCCTCCCTGCCTTGCCCCCTGCCCTGGCCAGGCCCTGTTGGTGCCTGTTCATCAGCCATGTGGCAGCGGTGGCAGGAGGCTGGGCCCAGGGCTGACCTCCATCTCCCGCTCCCACTCACCATCAGCCTGGCCAGGGCAGGGGCAAGGCAAGTCTCTGTGGGTCCCTCCACACCACAGCTGGGTGCTGCCCAGCACAGGCGAGTGGCAGAGGGGGCTGGGCCAAGCAGGAACAGCAGGCCCAGGAAGGAACCACTGGGCCTGCTGTGGGGCAGACCCCTGCCTGGGGAGGCAGCGGGCACAGCACCCGGCGACAGCCAGGCTGGTGGGCGTGGGCCAGGCAGGGTGGGGCGGGTGCCGGTCCCAGGCTGATGCTTGCACAGAGCCCTGCGGATCCCGCGGGCTGGCAGGCTGCCCATCCCCGCCCAGCCCGTGCCTATAAGGCCCCGGCCGTGCAGGGACCCACACTGCTCCCTGACGGCGCCAGCGATGAGGACGGTCCTGCTGCTCGTCGCCGCCCTGGCAG
The DNA here is from genome assembly GCF_049354715.1 of Callithrix jacchus. Taxonomy (NCBI): domain Eukaryota; kingdom Metazoa; phylum Chordata; class Mammalia; order Primates; family Cebidae; genus Callithrix; species Callithrix jacchus. The sequence goes on from NC_133517.1 coordinate 54,769,863, forward strand.
TGGCTGTGGGGCCAGGTGAGGGGCTGAGCCAAGGGGAGAGGTGGGTGGGCAGCTCTGGCCTGTACCGTCACCAAATACTAGGAGGCTAGAGCTGACGACCTCCAGTCACAGAGAATCCCACCCTGTGTGCCAAACTCCTCACCTTTAAAACAGCAGGGAGCCTGTATCTTCACTTAATGGAGTCCCCCGTATACAATGTTTCAGAATCTGAGGATCTTAGAATTGAACCTTGGAGTCACGGACCCTGAGTCAGTGGAGCAGGGGTGTTTCTTGAGATGCTTCTCATTGGGAAGGTGGCCACCAGCCCCTCCTGATCCCCAGGTCTCCCCCAGCACAGCCTAGCATAGCCCAAAGGCCACCAGCCCCTCCTGGTCCCCCGGTGTCCCCCAGCACAGCCTAGGATAGCCTGAAGGCCACCAAGCCCTTCTTCTCATAGGCTCAGAGCAGCCAAGCTGGCAGGCCCTGGCTCAGTCAGGCCCTTGGAAACATGGCCATCTACTCTGTGGACAGCCCCTGGGGCGGGGGGACAGCAGCCAGGGCCCTGCAGGCTGTTCTTGGCATAGTCATAGAGCTTCCTGAGTCCTTGGAGGAAAGGCCAGCAGCACACCCGAGACAGAGCCAGGGCAGGACACCTCTTCCTAGCCAGCCCAGCCTGAGCACAGCTACCCTGAGGCTGCATTCAGGGCACTAGCCCTGATAGGGCCCAGGGCCGGGGGTTGGGGGCCCAGGGCAAGGGCAGCTTGGAGGGTGGAGGCCTCTGTCCTGGAGGGGTCTCTGCAGGTGGTGGAGTTGGCCTTACTCAGTCCCGTGCTCGACCGTCCCCTGCCCTGCTCCGCCCCGCCCCCGACAGCCCTTGCCCTCCGCTGCCACGTGTGCCGAAGCTCCAGCAACTGCAAGGAGCCCAAGGAGTGCCCAGCCAGTGCTCGATACTGCACAACTGTGATCACGGGTGAGCAGCCTCTGTCCAGGCGCCCGGGGGTGGGGGATATCCCTGGCTGACGTGGGTGCCAGCAGGGAGGTGGGCAGGAAGTGGGGGGCAGAGCAGGCCACTGGGCCTGACCAAGCTCTCCTGTGCCCAGTGGAGCCTCTGAGCGGGAATCTGGTGAAGAAGGACTGTGTGGATTCGTGCACGTCCACCCACACCCAGCAAGGCCAGGTCAGCAGTGGCGCCGGCTCCACCCAGTGCTGCCAGGAGGACCTGTGCAACGCACAGCTGTACAGCGCAGCGCCCACCCGCACCACCCTCGGCCTGGGGCTGGCCCTGGGCCTCCTGGCCCTCCTCTTAGCCCCCGGCCTGTGACCGCCCCCCCCCCAGGAAGGACCCTCCTGCCTTTCCTTCGCTTTCTCCAGGGATTCCACGGCTACCTTCCCCAGCCACAATGGGGGTGCCAGGAGCCCCAGGCTGGGGGCTTCCCTGAAAATCTGGGGCCAGGTCCAGGTGAGCATGGAGTACGGATGACTTGGAGCAGGCCCCACAGACCCCGAAGACAACACAGCCCCCGCCGCTTGGAGGGTGGAGGGCGGGAGCCTCCCCCCATCACACATTTCAAACTGTTTTTTTGCCGTTTATTTTTCTACTCAAATCTCTGCATGGACATAAAGGATTTAAACCGGTGTGTTTGTGTGTGTGCTATTCTGGGACAGAGGACATTGGGGGCGGGAATCAGGCCACACAGGTCCCCTTAGCCTCCAGCACATGTGCCCTGGGGCCAATCATGGAGCGATGCCCAAAATGACACCATCTGGGGAGAGACAGGCTGCTCAGATGCCTCCCCACTGCCCCAGAGGTGGAGGGCACCCTGGGGTGACACCTGCATAGGAGCACAAGGCAGAGGTTTGCTGGCCTCTCCCGCATGCAGCACCTAGGGGAGAAGGTGCCCCCTCACCTCTTCGCCTTCACCCTGGGCCATGCCCTGACACCAGGGTTCAAGAGCCTCCAGAGAGGCCGGCTTGGGGCACCCTAGGCCCAACCCCAGCCTCAGAGCCGTGTCCCGCAATCGTGGCCCAGGAAAAGTCCCATGGACCCCATCCCTGGGAACCCAGCAGCCCCCTTGGCCAGACCTCACCAGGGTGAAGTAGACTGGGCGGGGAGCATGACTCAGGGAGTGTGGGCCAGGCGGGGTCACCCAGAGGCAGGGAGGGTTCTGAGCCCGCTGCATGGATTCTGGCTGCATTTCCGGTACAAAGCTGTGGTGTGGAGTGAGAGGACGCCCTCAGCAGATGCCCCAGCAAGGAGCTCTTTCCCTCTTGGACAGGGCCAGAGGCTCCCGAAGGCTGCCCCCAAGTCCCCAGCAGGATAAGTCTCAGGCCTCACTCGGGTCAGAGCAGAGCTCCACCTTCCCCAGGCCAGTTCCCTCGCAGGCCTGGCCTGGGAGAAACCCATGGTGGCCAAGTCCTCTCTGGCCCTGGCTGGCAGACAGTGGCATGGGTGTCAGCCGGTGAAGGGTCAGCGGTGTTTCCTGGCCCCGGGTCCAGGCACTCAGCTCTTTGTCCCCAGCACTGTGAGGCCAGCACCATCACCACCCCGAATTCCAGCCGAGGGCCTGGGGGCGAGCTGGGTGCTGGATGGTTGTTGGAGGTGGAGAGTAATGTGGGGAGGCCTGCTCTTAACATGTGTCCATCCTGCCTCCCCTGGGACCCAGAGACATTGTGCAACCCCACCCTGGAGGGTTGCCTGACCAGTGCCCAGCCAAGGCACTGTGACCCAGGCCTGGGTCTGGGTGAGCTTCACTGTCCCTACTTGGGATCCCCTTTCTCCACACCCAGTCCCCACCTCCCCAGGGTGGCCGAGGTGGGTCACTTCTTGCCCTGACTAAGAGACCCCAGGCAAAGCACTCCGCCCCCTAGCGCCTCCATCTTCCTCCACTGGGCACCCACCCGAGGCCGCCAGCACCCCATCTGCTGCCCATGGCTGTCAATGGTGGCCCTGGCCTCCTGCAAAGCCTCAGCCCTCCTCCTGGCCACCACAGGACTGTGGGCATTTCCCATTTCCTCTTGTGCACTCCCAGGGCCCAGACCTACCTAGTGCTCCTGCACTTGGCTGGAACTGGGGGTGGTGATGGTGCTGGCGTCATGATGTGGGGGACAAAGAGCTGAGTGCCTGGACCCGGGGCCAGGGAGCACCACTGACCCCTCACCGGCCACCACTCACGCCATGGTCTGCCAGCCAGGGCCGGAGGGGACTCGGCTGCCATGGGTTTCCCAGGACAGGCCTGCAAGGGAACTGGCCTGGGGAAGGTGGAACTCTGCTCTCACCCAAGTGAGGCCTGAGACTTATCCTGCTGGGGACTTGGGGGCAGCCTTCGGAAGCCTCTGGCCCTCTCCAGGAGGGAAAGGGCTCCTTGCTGGGGCGTCTGCTGGGGCCCTCCTCTCACTCCACGCCAGTCTTGTACCGGAAATACAGCCAGAATCCATGCAGTGGGCTCGGAACCCTCCCTGCCTCTGGGCGACCCCGCCTGGCCCACACTCCCTGAGTCATGCTCCCCACCCAGTCTACTTCACCCTGGTGAGGTCTGGCCAAGGGGGCTGCTGGGTTCCCAGGGATTGGGGTCCGCCCAGGTAGCTGGACTTGCCCTGGGCGGTGGCTGTGGGTAGTCAGTGCCCACATGGCTCTGAGGCTGGGGCTGGGCCTGGGGTGTGTCAAACCAGCCTCTCTGGAGGCTCTTGAACCCGTCTCAGGAGCATGACCCAAGTGAAGGGGCCCCTTCTACCCTGAGTGCTGCCATGCCAGAGGGCCTGCATGCATTCCTGGGGTGAGGCCTGAGTCGGAGCCTCTTCTCGTGGCCACCGGAGAGCTGGGTGCTGGGGCTCGGGCACAGGGAAAATCCTCCCTCGCCCGGGCCAGTGCCGCTCATTGGCCCCATCTGTGCCCTTTTTCACTCCATTCTGGACAGGCGCCTGGAGGCCCCCAAGTGCCCAGGGCAGGGCATGTGAAGGGACCTGGGCATGAGAGTCGGGCAGACAGCAGAGGAGTGGGAGTGCCCAGGCTGCAGACCACCCACCCCCATTTCCGTGTGGGGAAACCAAGGCTGGGCGAAGGAAAGCGACTTCTGTGCACCTCCAGGCAGGCTGACCACAGGAATCCTCGTCAGGGCCGGGGCCGGGGCCAGCCGCTTCAGGAACGGGGTGGCCAGGGCTGCCCTCGTGGGATCTGGCTGCTCAGGCTGGGCGTGGAGGGAGGCTCTGCGCCCAGGGCAGCCTGGAGGCAGGAGGGAATGCCACCTCCCTCACCACTCCCATCCTGGAAAGTCAGGAAGCTGGGGCGGAGGGAGGGAGTTCCACCATGGGTCAGGGAAGACTTGGCAAAGCGGTGGCCGGTACAGGGACAACGGAGGCAGCATGGGCTGTAGGGTCCAGCCTTACAGGGTCTGTGAGCCACTCCCGGCTGCTGCGGAGATGAGAAATTGTAGAAATAAAAGATACAAGACACAGAGATGGAGAAAAGAGAGTTTGGGCCCAGGGGTCCACTGCTCCCCAGATCGCAGAGACCTGCAGTGGCCCGGAATGCCAGAAGCTCTCACTTTTACTGAGTTGCAAATCTGGGGGCAAGGTAGGTAGGACGTGGCCTTGGTGGTCGGAGACTGGGGGCAGGGTGGATAGTGCGTGGCAGCGATAGGGTCAAGCACATCACGTGTCATTCAGGTAGAGGCTCAGGAATTTCTGGCCCCCGCAGCGAGGCAAGGAGCATAATGCATCAGCGCCTTTTCCATCTTACCGAGAAAGAACTGAAACATTAGGATTTGTATTACAATTACTAATTATCTTTTCTAAGACAAAAGGAGCAGAAGCAGAACAGAACCAGGTGCAGAAGCAGATCATGAGAGTGGACCTGGAACGTGACCGCTGAGGCACAGCCTCACACAGAGACAGTTGAGCCCGCGGAGGTCTGCGGCCCCCTGACAGCGTCAGGCCTATCACAAGAGCGTGGAGAAGCAGAGTTTTCCCCTAACTTCCCCAGGAAGGAGACGTCTCGGCCATCTTGGACATCTCCTCCCCTAGCTGGCTAAACAGCGGGGCTTTCCCAGCGCTGGCGCTGCGGCACGGCCGAGGCGCCCTCCAGGAGCCCTTACGCGGGCGTCACAGAGGGTTTAGAGCAGCCTGCCTTAGTGTCATTCATTTCACAATGTCACCCCAGGTTCACAGTTCCGACCTGAGAGGCATTGGTAAAGGAATTAAGATACCCACGAATGACTAAGATCACCTATGAATGACTAATAACTACTACATTTATATTTTTAATTACTTTCTTCATTATATATATGGAAATAGGCTGAGGCCTTTTGCTCCTGCCTCAGAGCTTATGGGATCTCCCCACTACAATGGGCAAGGCTGTGTGTGGGCCCTGGGCAAAGGCCCAGAAGTGGGAGCCAACCCACAGAATCCAGAGAGGGTCAGGCTGCCCGTGTGGCTGCCCTGGGACTGGGGGCTGGTAGGACTCCAGACAAAGCCCAAGGACAGTCACAGCTCCTGGCCCTTCACTGCCTCTGTCCTGCGCCTCCAAGGGTCCCTAGCTGAGTCTCCCAACCCCCAAGCTGCTTCTCTGTGACTCTGGACAGCTCCTCAAATGTCCTGGACACAACTTGACACCAGTCCCAACCCCAGCCACCCTGTCAGGCCACAGCCCCGAACAGGGCCTGCAAGCCTGTAGGTGAGGACAGTGCGGCTGACCAGAGTGGGCCGACAGCCCCAGCCCCTCTTCCCAAGAGCCCCTGAAGGAGGAGCTCCCTCTGCCAGAGCCCAAGCCCAGGACCCGCAGCAAGATGTCTTGGGCACAGGACTGAGGGGTGGCGCCCCAAGGCACAGCCACTGAGGTTTAGCCGGCACCCAGGGGTGGGGCACTGACCCTGTCAGGGGGTGCAGGGCGGACTCCCCTGGCCCATCACCAGGATGCAATTTTCTCTGTCTTAAAAGTGGAAATGCCAAAAACAGTCAAAGCACAGTGTCCAAACAGAGGGCAGCTCTCAGGGAGACTGTGCAAAAGCAGCTTACCAGGTCCTCTGACCAGGTCCTCTGACAAGAGCTCCACCTGCTCTCCTCATGGTCCAGTCAGGCCTCAGCTTCCACCAGAAAGGAGGGAGCATTATTTGGCCAGGTCAGGGGGGTCCAGGAGCCTCCCTTAACGCCGAACCTGGGCAGCCAGATCCCACAGAGAGCTAGCTTTGGTTTGCAAGAGGTCCTCTTTCTGGTCTCGCCACAGACAATCCGGACTGGGGAGGGGTTGCTGAGGTCTTCCTCCTGGAGGGGCATTCTCGAACACTGCTCTCATTGATTTTTCTGTTTTCTTTTTCTGCCTCATTTTTTTTTCTCTTATTTTTGCTATTCTCTTTATTTTGCTTACCTTGGGTTCGAGTTGCCTTTTTTTGTTCCAGTTTCTGAGGGTGAAAGTTTAGGTGGTTTTTTGGAGAACTTCCTTCTCTTCTAAAAGAAGTTTTAGTTCTGTTTCTTTTCTAAAAGAAGCATTAGTGTGAACTCCCCTCCAGGGCCCACTTCAGCTGCACCCCTTGACCGGTGAGTTGTGTCTGCATTTTCGCTCAGCGGGAAGCATTTTCTGCTTTCCTTTCTGGCTTCTCCTTTGACCTATGGGTGGTTTAGAAATGTGTTGTTACTCAGCTCTTAAATATCTGATGATTTTGTGCATAGATTTCTGTTACTGATTCTAACTTAGCTCCACTGTGGTCCCAGCAAAGAATCTGTATGATTTTAACCCTTATAAATGTACCGAGACTTGTTCCACGGCCCAGAATGCAGCCTGTCTTGGTGTATGTTCCTGGTAAACAGAGGCGTGCTCCCTTCCGTGCAGTGGAGGGTCCTGTAAATACCAAGTTGGTCTTGTTGACTGGTGACGCCGTCTTCATCCCCACGGATTTTTGGTCTATTTTTATCAGTTGTTGAGGAGGAAATCTTTCAACAATTTGAAATTGAAATCTCCGTTATTGTGGATTTTCTCTTTTGCCTTTCGGTTCTGTCGGATGTTTTGTTTGCTTGTGTATTTTGAAGCCGCATTACTAGGTGCCTGCATATTCAGGATTGCTAAGACTCCTCATGAACCGGCTGATTTATCATTTGCTAATGTCTCTCTTCTTTTTAACTTTTTCTTTCTTTCCGGTAGAGATAACATCGTGCTGTTTTGCCCAGGTTGGTCTCAAACTCCTGGCGTCAAGCAGTCCTCCCACCTCAGCCTCCCGAAGTGCTGGGATTACAGGTGAGAGCCCCACGCCTGGCCGCTGACTTTCCTCTTCATGTCTGATTATAGTCCTTGCTTTAAACCTTTGGATATGGATGCGGCCGCCCCATTCTCTTTAATCTATGTTAGTATGTCTTTCTCCGTCTTCTCACTTCTGTCTTGTGTGTGTGTGTATGTCTGGTGAGTTTCTTGATGACAGCATATACTTGGCCGTTTCTCTTTCTCTCCAATCTGACAATCTCTGTTTTTCACTGAGGTGTTTTTATTTGCTTGTTTTTGAGATAGAGTTTCACTCTGTCATCCAGGCTGGAGTGCAGTGGTGTGATCTCAGCTCACTACACCCTCCATCTCCCAGGTTCAATCGATTCTCCTGCCTCAGCCTCCCAAGGAACTGGGATTATAGGCACCCACCACCATGCCCAGCTAATTTTTGTGGTTTTTGGTAGAGAGGAAGGTTTCTATGAGGGAGACTATGTTGGCCAGGCTTGTCTCAGTCTCCTGACTTCGAGTGATCCACCTGCCTTGGCCTTTCAAACTGCTGGAATTACAGGTGTGAGCCACTGCCCACTTGGCTAATTGAAGTGTTAGATGACACAGTGTCATTTTTGCTGTGGCTGGGTTTAAACATATATCATCTTTCTATTTGCCTCATTATTTTTTCCATTCTCCTCTTCTGTAGTCTCTGTAACTTTTTTTTTTTAAAGACAGGGTTCCACCATGTTGGACAGGCTCAAACTCCTGACCTCAGGTGATCCACCAGCCTCAGCCTCCCAAAGTGCTGGGATTACAGGCGTGAGTCACCGTGCCCAGCAACATGTGTTTTTTTTAAATGATTTTATTTCATCGCCTTCATTATTTATTAACTAGAGCTCTTTGACTTTTGCTTTTTTTCTTTGTCATTTTTTAGTGACACTTTAGTGTCTTGGGATACACCTTCGACTTACTAGTCCACCTTCAAGAAATAGTAGACCGTTTCATGTAGAGAAGAATGAATCTACAACAGTGAACTCCGCCATCTCTCTCCTGGTCCATCTGTACTATACATTTGTTTACTTATTTAAGACACACCATGCTACTATCTATCTGGTGACAGACCCAGGCATTTGCACTATACTTTTATTTATGTATTTAAGACACACTATGGTAGCATCTATCTGGTGATAGACCCAGGCATTTGCACTATACTTTTATTTATGTATTTAAGACACACCATGCTACCAACTATCTGGTGATAGACCCAGGCATTTGCACTATACTTTTATTTATGTATTTAAGACACACTATGCTACCAACTATCTGGTGATAGACCCAGGCATTTGCACTATACTTTTATTTATGTATTTAAGACACACTATGCTACCAACTATCTGGTGATAGACCCAGGCATTTGCACTATACTTTTATTTATGTATTTAAGACACACTATGCTACCAACTATCTGGTGATAGACCCAGGCATTTGCACTATACTTTTATTTATGTATTTAAGACACACCATGCTACCAACTATCTGGTGATAGACCCAGGCATTTGCACTATACTTTTATTTATGTATTTAAGACACACTATGGTACCAACTATCTGGTGATAGACCCAGGCATTTGCACTATACTTTTATTTATGTATTTAAGACACACCATGCTACCAACTATCTGGTGATAGACCCAGGCATTTTTACTATACTTTTATTTATGTATTTAAGACACACTATGGTAGCATCTATCTGGTGATAGACCCAGGCATTTGCACTATACTTTTATTTATGTATTTAAGACACACTATGCTACCAACTATCTGGTGACAGACCCAGGCATTTGCACTATACTTTTATTTATGTATTTAAGACACACTATGGTAGCATCTATCTGGTGATAGACCCAGGCATTTGCACTATACTTTTATTTATGTATTTAAGACACACCATGCTACCAACTATCTGGTGATAGACCCAGGCATTTGCACTATACTTTTATTTATGTATTTAAGACACACTATGGTAGCATCTATCTGGTGATAGACCCAGGCATTTGCACTATACTTTTATTTATGTATTTAAGACACACCATGCTACCAACTATCTGGTGATAGACCCAGGCATTTGCACTATACTTTTATTTATGTATTTAAGACACACTATGCTACCAACTATCTGGTGACAGACCCAGGCATTTGCACTATACTTTTATTTATGTATTTAAGACACACTATGGTAGCATCTATCTGGTGATAGACCCAGGCATTTGCACTATACTTTTATTTATGTATTTAAGACACACCATGCTACCAACTATCTGGTGATAGACCCAGGCATTTGCACTATACTTTTATTTATGTATTTAAGACACACTATGGTAGCATCTATCTGGTGATAGACCCAGGCATTTGCACTATACTTTTATTTATGTATTTAAGACACACTATGCTAGCATCTATCTGGTGATAGACCCAGGCATTTGCACTATACTTTTATTTATGTATTTAAGACACACCATGCTACCAACTATCTGGTGATAGACCCAGGCATTTGCACTATACTTTTATTTATGTATTTAAGACACACTATGCTACCAACTATCTGGTGATAGACCCAGGGCATTTGCACTATACTTTTATTTATGTATTTAAGACACACTATGCTAGCATCTATCTGGTGATAGACCCAGGGCATTTGCACTATACTTTTATTTATGTATTTAAGACACACTATGCTAGCATCTATCTGGTGATAGACCCAGGCATTTGCACTATACTTTTATTTATGTATTTAAGACACACTATGGTACCATCTATCTGGTGACAGACCCAGGCATTTGCACTATACTTTTATTTATGTATTTAAGACACACTATGGTACCATCTATCTGGTGACAGACCCAGGCATTTGCACTATACTTTTATTTATGTATTTAAGACACACTATGGTAGCATCTATCTGGTGATAGACCCAGGCATTTGCACTATACTTTTATTTATGTATTTAAGACACACTATGGTAGCATCTATCTGGTGATAGACCCAGGCATTTGCACTATACTTTTATTTATGTATTTAAGACACACTATGGTAGCATCTATCTGGTGATAGACCCAGGCATTTGCACTATACTTTTATTTATGTATTTAAGACACACTATGCTAGCATCTATCTGGTGATAGACCCAGGCATTTTTACTATACTTTTATTTATGTATTTGAGACACACTATGGTAGCATCTATCTGGTGATAGACCCAGGCATTTGCACTATACTTTTATTTATGTATTTAAGACACACTATGCTAGCAACTATCTGGTGATAGACCCAGGCTTCAGTGCAGTTGTGTGACCACAGCTCACTGCAGTCTTCATCTCCTGGGCTCAAGCAATTCTCCCACCCCCTTCCTGGGTGCAGCCACACAGTGTGTACCACCACGCCCACTAATTTGTTTGTATTTTTTGTAGAGACGAAGTCTTTCTAGGTTGCCCAGTCAAGGTTGGTCTTGAACTCCTGGGCTCAAGCGACCCACTTGCCTTCGCCTCCCAAAACTCTGGGATTACAGGCGCAAACCACGGTGCTCAGCCTGCACTACTCTTATCATATAATTTACTTCTACATTTGCTAGAAATTCCTTAGCACATTGTTATTATTTTTGCTTTAGGTAGTCAACTTTTAACGTGATTCCACGACAAGAAAAAATCCGCCTTCTATGTCCCATTTCCGGTGTCCTTTAGTCCTGTGTAGACCTAAACGTCTGCCTGAACGCCTTCCTTTAACACGAAGGTCCTCAGCCCCTTGGTCAAAGACAGGTTAGGAACCGGGCCCCACAGCAGGAGGTGAGCGGCTGGCGGGCGGGTGGGCAAGGGGAGCGCCATCTGTATTTACGGCATTAGATTCTCACAGGTGAGCAAACCTTATTGAGAACTACAGATGCAGGGGATCCAGGTTGCATGCTCCTCATGAGAAGCTAATGCCGGTGATCTGTCACTGGCTCCCATCACATGTGTTGGGGCCGCCTAGTTGCAGGAAAGCAAGCTCAGGCCCCCCACCGATCTTGCATGATGGTGAGTTGTACAATTGTTCCAATATGTATTACGATGTAATAATAATAAATATAAAGTGCACAGTAAATGGAACGTGCTAGAATCATCCCAAAACCGTCCCCCTGCCTCCGGTCCCAGGAAAAATTGTCTTCCACAAGATGAGTCCCCAGTGCCAAAAAGGCTGGGAGCCGCCGCCTTCACATTTCTTCCAGTGCCCGTCTGCCACTGCTGCACCTTTTCTGCCTTTGGCATCTGAAAAAGTCTTTGACTTGCCTTCATTTAGGCTGGGCATTTAATTTCAAATTGACAGGTGGGATTTCTGTTTGTTTTGTATTTTGAACGCGGCTTCAGCGTCCCAGCTGGGACTGTTACTGACAAGAATATTCTGTACATAATGTCTGATTTTAATTTTTTTCTCTGTCATTAGTGCAAAGCAACTGGATGATGCCTCCTTGATGCAGCGTTCTTCATATTTCTATGCTTAGCGGTTCACTGAATCCCTGGGTTCTGCAGGTTTACACTTTGCGGCGAATTTGAAAACATCGTGGCAACCGTTTCCTGCATATCTGTTCCTGTCCCTGCTTCCTTTCTTCTGTGACCCTAATGGCACACAGAGAGTGTAGGGCTGTTGGCCCCACAGGGTCGTGGGGCGTCCCTTATGCTGTGCTGAGGTGCAGGATATGAGAAGTAAAGAGACAGGAAGCTGAAGAACTGATGAAGAGCAGCTGGACTCGGGGGACCGCGCCACCTATGAGGGGAGACAGGCGAGGCCCCAAATGCTCATAAGCATCTGTATTTATTAGGTACAAGCAGGGGGCAGGGTGGTGAGTGAGGTCATCATCTATAGTCTTAGTGATAGGGCATACATAATCATGTGAGTCACAAGCAAGGGGGCCAGCCCACTATGTCACCTGGGCAGAGAGGTGGGCCGTGCACAGTAGGGGGCTGTGCCGTCCACAGTAGTAGAGGGTTGTGTACAGAAAAGCGGTCCAACCCCATTAGGTCACCGAGGCAAGTAGGTGGACTGTGTGCAACAGGTGTTGTGAGCAACACTTCTTATCTGGGGACTGGAGACGTCAAAGGATTTCTAACAGAAGGATACTGTAAGCCCATGCACTGGGAGCTGACAGACATGTGCTCTTCTCTTAAGATATTTATGGGAGGATGATCTGAGCTAGCACAGAAGCGAGAAAAGACTAACAGGGTGTACAGCCGCCGTGACTGGTCACATCAGAGGGGTTCTTCTCCCTCGGTTATTTGCGGGATCTCAGGCCTGAGGCCTGCTTTCCACAGGAACTGGATGCGGGTACCACAGCTCCTTTCTCAGGAGGAGAGGCTCTTGCTCCAAGCTTGCCATACAGCGTGTCCCCTTTCAGACAGGGACGCCACCGCCTGGGGCTTTGGTTCTCGTCCTGGTCTGGCTGTTTTCCCATGTGCTGCTTCTGTTCTGTGACTGCTCTGGGCATTCCTCCTACTACAAACTACTGTATGATTATGTGGAAGGATTCTATAAATCACACTAAATGTGTTGGTACAGCTCCGACTACATCCGTTATATGATTATGTAGAAAGAGTATATGGGACTAAGCATGATTATATATATAAACTAGATACAGTAAGCAGTGAGTTATTACACGATTATATAAAAAGAGTATATGGACTAAGTATGATTATATATATAAGCTAGATACAGTAAGCCGTGAGTTATTACATGATTATATAGAAAGAGTATATGGACTAAGTATGATTATATATATAAGCTAGATACAGTAAGCAGTGAGTTATTACATGATTATATAGGAAGATTAAATGGACTAAGTATGATTATATATATAAACTAGATACAGTAAGCAGTGAGTTATTACATGATTATATAGAAAGATTATATGGACTAAGTATGATTATATAAACTAGATACAGTAAGCAGTGAGTTATTACATGATTATATAGAAAGATTATATGGACTAAGTATGATTATATAAACTAGATACAGTAAGCAGTGAGTTATTACATGATTATATAGAAAGATTATATGGACTAAGTATGATTATATAAACTAGATACAGTAAGCAGTGAGTTATTACATGATTATATAGAAAGATTATATGGACTAAGTATGATTATATATACAAACTAGATACAGTAAGCAGTGAGTTATTACATGATTATATAGAAAGATTATATGAACTAAGTATGATTATATATATAAGCTAGATACAGTAAGCAGTGAGTTATTACATGATTATATAGAAAGATTATATGGACTAAGTATGATTTTATATATATAAACTAGATACAGTAAACAGTGAGTTATTACATGATTATATAGAAAGATTATATGGACTAAGTATGATTTTATATATATAAGCTAGATACAGTAAGCAGTGAGTTATTACATGATTATATAGAAAGATTATATGGACTAAGTATGATTATATATAAGCTAGATACAGTAAGCAGTGAGTTATACTCAGGCACTAATTGTGCCTGGGGTCTGCACAGTTCTCCTTCCTCGGTGCCCATGGGGGGTGTTACCCACAAGAGAGCAGCCCGCAGCTCCCACATGCTCTGTTCCCACTGGCAGTCTTGGCTTTTCTTCTGTGATTCCTTTATATTTTTATTTTATTTTATTGTGTGTGTAAATATGTATATGTGTGTATATGTATTTATGTGTATGTGTGTGTGTATATATATGAGACAGAGTCTTGCACTGTCACCCAGGCTGGAGTGCAGTGGCATGATCTCGACTCACTGAAACCTCCACCTCCTGAGTTCAAGCGATTCCCCTGCCTCAGCCTCCCAAGTAGCTGGGATTACAGGCATGTGCCACCACACCTGGCTAAGTTTTGTATTTTTAGTAGAGATGGCATTTCATCATGTTGCCCAGACTGGTCTTGAACTCCTGACCTCATGTGATCTGCCCACCTTGGCCTCCCAAAGTGCTGGGATTCCAGGCATGAGCCAGTGCCCCTGGCCCTGTGACACCTTCTTAGTAGTTTCTAATGCTGAGCTTCCGTTCACTCATCTGTCGTCTGTAATCTGCTGTTCACCTCACACTGTGCATTTTTCACCTTAAACCTATTTCTCATATTTTAGAAGTTTGATTTGTGTCTTTTAAAACTGCTATGCCCCATCATATATGTTCATGCTTTTCAAACACGCAAAATTCACTTACAAATCTGTGTTAACATGCTTGCCTACTAAGACTTCATCTGTGTGACCTATGTTTTCTTCCCCTGTGCCTCCCATTTTCCTGTTTCTTTGCATGCCTGGTGAGGTGCATTTGATGTCAGACATTTTATTGAATGAATTTTGTATTGACGGGAGTGGGACTGTCTTTGTATTCTTTTAAATAAAGATGGAGTTTCGCTCTTGTTGCCCAGGCTGGAATGCAGTGGCGTGACCTCCGCTCACCGCAACCTCCACCTCCCAAGTTCAAGCAATTCTCCTGCCTCAGCCTCCCAAGTAGCTGGTGACATGCGTCACCATGCCGGGCTAATTTTTTGTATTTTTAGTAGAGGTGGGGGTTCTCCATGTTGATCAGGCTAGTCTCAAAGTCCCAATCTCAGGTGATCTGCCTGTCTCAGCCTCCCAAAGTTCTGGGATTACAGGTGTGAGCCACCACGCACCCAGCCTTCTTTTAAATAATTTTAAGGTTTTTTCTTGGATGCAGTTGAGTTGGAGACAGATCCTTTCAAGGCATGCACTGAGGCTTTGCTGGTTGCGTTGAACTTGGTCTTTAGCCTGGGACTGATCTGACTGGCCTTTGAGGTGGTTCCCTTCTGAGTCCACAGCTGGATGGTGGGTGCAGGACGGGCTTCTCCTCCCCCTGCACCCCGGAGCACGCTTCCCACCGGGGTGAGCTCTGGGAATTGTTTACGGCTCCTTGCCAGCGGTTCCTTCCATGTTTTGGGGGAGGTTCCTCAAATGCTGCCATAATTGGTCCTGGGCTAAGGACTCAGGGAAGCCTCTGGGCCTCTCCCTCCTCCCCTGTCCGCTGCTCTTTCCTCTCCAGCCTCCTGCCCTGTGACTTCAGCGGCCCCGCCAGGACGCTCCACTCTGCTCATCCGGAGGCCCTGGGCTCTCTCCAGGCCCCTCCCTGCCCCCATCCTGCAGCTCACTTCATTTCTGTCGGTTCTTTAAGGGATCACTGCCCGGTGCTGCCCGTCCACTGTTGAGTCATGGCTAAAAACATGTTGTTTTGTGTATTTGGCCTCGTATTTAGTTAAGACGGGAGGGTTAATTCATAGCGGTCTGAGGCTGAAGCCCGCGACACACTCCGGTTCTGACCTATGCGTTCATTTTACGCCTCTTCTCTCACCAGAGTGTGAGCTCTATGGGGCGGGAATATTCTGGAACGTCTGCTGGTTTTATTCTCTGTCCTCTCCCCGGCTCCTGGTACGCTAGGGCGCGCGTTACCGCTCGGCAAACAGAACGACGAACTGGCCTAGTGTGTCGGGACCCAGGGGTTTCACCCGGAACCAGAGCCCGCTTGCCCAGCAGACATGCGGTATTCTGCACCTCAGGCCCGCAAAAATGCTTTAAAGTAAAAAATGAGAAAAGAAAATGTTTTATTTTCTTTCTCACATTGGAAAAAAATGAAAACTTTAGGACCCAGGAAATTCGATTACATTTTGCCAAAAACAGAACCAACAATCTAAGTATTTAATGTAAAGATAATTATTAACATTAAGGTTATGATGGTGAGAGGACCCCGGAGCACGGGGCTGCCTTCCAGCTTTGCTAGCGGGGACCAGCGCGGAGGCTGAGCGGGCGGCGCCAGGGACCCCGCAGGCCGAAGGGCACCGGCTCTGGAGCTGCTAGGACTGCGCTGGAGGAGCGCGGGGCGGGGACGGCAGGGTGGGGCGCCGAGCCACGCAGCGTGGGCGAGCGGGCGGAGGCGGCTGCGGGGAAGGCTGGGCTGCCGCGGGTCCAGGTGAAGATGGTCTGCGCAGTGTCCGGGCAGAACACGTGGGTCTGAGGGTCGCCAGGGAGTCACTGCGTGACGGCCTCTGTGTCGGAGATACAGGTGCCTGGGCTGGCGTGGGGGTCCGAGCGCTCGCCCCACGAGCCAGCCGTCCGGGGGCGGGGTGGGGGCGGGGCCTGCAGTGAGCTGGGCTTGGTGGGTAGCCCAGGAGGCGGGGAAGGGGCGGGGCCGCGGCGGGGGCCGGCGGTGATCTGTGGTTGGTGAGTGGCTTGAGAGGCGAGGCAGGGGCGGGGAAGGGGCGGGGCCTGTGGCAAACGGCTTGGTAGGGGCCCAAGAGGCGGGGCTGGGGCGGGGCCTGCGATGAGCTTGGCTCGGTGGGTCTCCACGGAGGCGGGGAAGGGGCGGGGCCTGTGGGGAGCTCTCGCTGGGCGGACCGTTCCGAGGGCGGGACTGGCGCTGGGCCTGCGGTGGGCATCTGGCGATGCGGCACGGGTGCTGCGGGGCATACAGACGCGCGTTCAATTTGACCGAGGGAGGCACTTACTGGCGAGCGGCCGCGGGGACTCCCAGGCGCGGCGGTGCCTCAAGGTGGTGAAGGTCACAGGTGAGGTCACCCTAATAATTCTGCTCGCGCCCAGAGCCCTCCCCTCGACCCGGGACCGCAGTCTTTGGGGCGGGGCTCTATTAGAGGGGGCGGGAAGCTCCGAGCCGCAGGCCTCGCGGGACTCTGGCCTTTGGCATCCTGGGGTTGGCCTGGCAAATGTGTTATGAAAAACAGATTTGTTGTTTTCAGGACGGGATAAGTCTAATTTCGTCCTCCAGTACGGGGATCGACGGCTGAGAATCCCCGCGGGGGATGGGGAATCATAATCCAACCCCCACCTCCCCGCTGTAAACCTGTTTTCAGAGAGGAGGCATACCCATTCCAAACACCAGGCCCAGCCTGCTTCTTCCGGTCTGGCCCAAGTGCCCTGGGCGTGGGAGGGGGGGCGGGCGCTCAAAATGCATTCCCCACAAGCTGGGAACAGCTCATCACTGCTGGGGAGCTTCTGCAGTGGCTGAGGACTCAGACAGCCCTAACCAGGGCTCTGGAGGTCTTCCTGGAAGAAGGGGCACCAAGTAGGGACACCCCAGGAGCAGAGGGGAGGGAAACAGCAAGATGAGACCCAGGCCTCGGGCCCAGTCCTGCCATGGCTAGTCATCCGTCCCCAGGGCCCTGTGTGGGATGGGGGCGAGGACCAGCTCCCATAGGACCTCTGCAGCAACCATCCCCTGGGTAAAGGCCTTGTTTGGGGCGGCATTTAAGGTCCCTCTGCCTCCCCTTAGCACTGCCCACCCCCACTCCTTCTCTGGCACTGCCCCTCATTCTCCTCCCATCCCTCCCCCTCCCCTGTCCAGCGCTGCCCACCCCCACTCCTTCTCTGGCACTGCCCCTCATTCTCCTCCCATTCCTCCCCTCCCCTGTCCAGCGCTGCCCACCCCCACTCCTTCTCTGGCACTGCCCCTCATTCTCCTCCCATCCCTCCCCCTCCCCTTAGCACTTCCCACCCCCACTCCTTCTCTGGCACTGCCCCTCATTCTCCTCCCATCCTCCCCCTCCCCTGTCCAGCGCTCCCCTCTTGTCCCATCCCAAGTGTCTCCTCTGGGAAACCTTTCCTGACACCCACTGAGTTGGGTGGCTCCTCTGCCCACCCTCATCCCTGCCCAGGCCCCCATGGGTCCTTCAGGGCCCAGCACTGACCACCTGTCTTTGCCCCCGCTGTGCAGGGCTGCAGGACTCCCGCGGCAGCTGTGGGAGGCAGGCCCAGCCCCGCGTCTTCCGCCCACCACCCTGAGTTGGATCCAGGGCTCTCTGCTGTCCACCTCCCCACTTCCACGCTGTCCTCCTGCCTGCAGCCATGATGCCCCTGCTCACCCTGTTCCTGGTGGCCCTCATGGGACTACCTCTGGGTAAGATGGACAAAGGACAGAGGGATGGACAGGCCCATGTTGAGGGCAGGTGGGCTGAAAGTAGGGAAAGAGGCCAGAATTCCCAGCAACCACTCCTCCTTCCAGCCCCCTGCCCTGGGGAAGGTGATGGGCTGGGGGCCTGATGGCTGGAGGAGGGGACTTTCCTGTTCTGTGACCCCGTTCCCTTCCCGCCCATCTGCCGGCCCAGCCCCGGCCCTGGACTGCCATGTGTGTGCCTACAATGGAGACAACTGCTTCAACCCTGTTCGCTGCCCGGCTATGGTCGCCTACTGCATGACCACGCGCACCTGTGAGTCTGGGGGCCCTGCATGGCCCTGCCTGGGGAGCACGAGGAGGGGGGTTCTGCCCTGCTCCTGAGCATGTAGGGGTCCTGAGGAAGGAGGCCTTCCCCAGATCCTGTCGTGAAGCTCCAAGTTGAGGGCCCTCCCCTCATGGCCTTGCATGCTGGGGTGGGGCCGGCTGTGCCCCTGGCCCTCTACGGGGAGCTGACTCACCAACCCACCCCCCTGCAGACTACACCCCCACCAGGATGAAGGTGAGCAAGTCCTGCGTACCCAGCTGCTTCGAGACCGTGTACGATGGCTACTCCAAGCACGCGTCCACCACCTCTTGCTGCCAATATGACCTCTGTAACGGCGCCGGCTTTGCCGCCCCAGCGACCCTGGCCCTGGCCCCCATCCTCCTGGCCACCCTCTGGGGTCTGCTCTAAAGCCCCCCAGGCAGACCCAGTCAAGAACAAAGCTCTCAGGAGACACTGCTGCACCCTCGCACCCCGCTCGCCCCACCTCACTCTCTGCCCTCCCTGAGACCTCCTCAGCCATGCCCAGGGCCTGGGCCTGTGGCCAAGAGGACGCCTGACCCCAGCCACCTCTCCCCCAACCACCACCGACCTCACTTCGAGGCCTTGACCTTTGGTTTCCTAAAGACTGATGTGTGGGGTCCCAAAAGTGTCTGGCCTTGGTGGGCTCAGCCCCTCGCCTGTCCAGGGCTGGGGGCTTCTGGCACAGTGCTGTTTATGGGCAGGGACCCAGTCAGACGAGGAGCACTGAGCAAATGGGTGCTGTGATCAAGCTCACCTTCTGGGAAGGCCCCTGCCTCCGCCTGCCAGGCTGTGCTGGGGCAGGGAAAGATGAGGGACTTGGTGAGGACTCCAGAGGAAGAACTCTTCCAGGCCAAGGACGGCTGCCATACTTCCTCCTGAGGCCAGGAGCTGCGGGGCGGGTGCGGGACCCAGCTGCGAGAGGAAGGCCTTGGGCACTGTCCTTCCTGGCAGCGAGGAAGGCTGCCAGGCCGCCTGGGAACCACCCCTCGCAGGGGAGGGGGCGGCTCTGCCTCAGCAGGCCCCCAAGACCTCCGAAGCTGCAGAGGCTTTTCCAGGTCCAATAAGGGGGTCTGTGTCCTCTCTGTCAAACCCCTTGACCTTTCCCACCCCCTCACAGGGAGGGCACCGGGCCTGAGGCTGGCAGGAGCTGGGCTGTGCTATATTTGGTGTGTCCTGGTCGCTGCCCAGGCCAGTGCTATTCTGGGCAGGAAGGGAAAGGGGCAGGGCAGGGCAGGTGGCCTGCTGAGGCCTGGTCCACAATCACAGCAGCACCTGGTGGAGCAGGGCTGGGAGCTGCACCGATAGGCCCGGGGTCAGGAGCAGCGTGGGGCAGGCAAGGGCGTGGGGAGGTGGGAGCGTGCTGCCCTCTTGTGGCCACAAGAGGGCAGGGGTGAGGTGGGCGGAGACCAAGCCCCTCCCCACAGCGGGACTGGGTCAGTGAGTGGGTGCCCCAGCGCCTTGCACCTGGGACTGCTTTGGCAGGGAGGGTAGGGCGGAAGCCCCAGCTGGGGGTGGGGATTCCTAGAGCCTCCCAGGGAATGGGGGCATGAGACCTTTTAGTGCCATGAGTCACGCTGCAGCCGAGGCCCCCACCTGAGCAGTGCCCCCCGGCTCTGGTGTCCTCAGAGGAGCTCTTCAAGCCGTCCTGCAGGGGCAGGATGGAAACAGACGTCCGTGCAGTGATACTGCCCCTGCCCCAAAGTGTGGCCCTGGTCGGGGAGCCCCTGCTGGAAATGGCATCTTGAGAGCTTTGATGTGGGACCCCGGGGGGATGGGGGATGACAGTCTGCATGCACCCCAGGGGTCTCCCTGCAGCCAGTCTGCATGCAGGCTGCGTTCTGCTCCTGGGGCTGGGGCTGATTGTCGGCCCTGAGGACATGAGGACAGGAGGGGGGCAGAGTCTTTTGCCGAGACACCCGGTTCCTCTGGAGGAGAGCAGTGTGGGAACGGGCCTGGAATGGGAGGAATGTGACTCCCCAGAGTGAAGATGGGCATCGTACAGGCCAGGAGCTGGGAAGGAGCTGCTGCCAGCATGCCCCTCGCCCCTACCCCCAGAGCAGGCCTGGCCTGGGGCGGCTGCGAGAGTGCCAGGTGCCTCCTGAGGCCTCTCACCTGCAGCCGGCAAGGCCTCGAAATGTTTGCTGGGAGGGAAGTGGCTTTGGGCCCTCCAGCCCCAAAGGCTCCCTGTCCTTGGGAAGCCTGGGAACAGTCACTGCACCTCGAGCAAGCCTCTAGTCCAGTCGGGTGACTTCCTGGGCCAGGGCTGGGAGGGGCTCCCCAATCAGGTCCTCCCTGTCTCATGGCTCAGTGGGGTGATGGGGAGGAGGCCTGGCCACCCGAGGCTCAGCGGCAGCTGAGAACAAGGAGCTGCAGGAGCTTCGAGTGCCATGGTGTTGAGGGGTGGGGTGGGCAGCTTCTTACCCCTGCCTCCTGCCTCCATCTGTCCACCGTTCCCCCACCCTGACCTGCCCCAGCTCCACACCGACAGCCCTGTCCCCAGCCCCACAGACCGTACTGCATGGCTGGCCTGCCCTGGTCACCTGGCACAGAGCACACAGGAGGTGAATGCTGGCCAGGCCCGCTCCTGGGGAGTCCATGGTGTGCCGCAGGGTCCGGGCAGCAGCGCCAGCGGAAACCACACCAGTACGCGGGTCCCGTTGGGTCCATCAAGGTGGCGGTGGACGGGGGCCCCCCACTGCACTGTGGCTCTGAGCACTGAATAGAAGCCCTGCAAGATGGGAGCCATTATCCTGCCCCCTTGATGGGGAGGAAACTGAAGCACAGGGAGGTGAAACAGCTGCCCCCAGTAGCACCTCCTGGCCCTTTCACCACCCAGGCACCATGGCGCAGCTGCTTCTCCCACCAGCTGGGGTTCCTTGGACCCCCAAGCCTGGGAAGGGGTAGGTAAGTTTGCAAAATGGAAAGCTTAGAAGAAGCAACGTGGAACGGGAGGTTTGAGAATCCCTGGGTCATAGGGTAAGCCTCGGCGCTGCCTGTGGGTGCCAGGCTAAGTGGGAGTAGAGGGAGAGGTGCCAGCCACCCCAGGGGCCCGGTAACCCTCAGCACCGCCTCTGGGTGCCAGGCTAAGTGGGAGTAGAGGGAGAGGTACCGGCCACCCTGGGGGCCCAGTTCCCACTTCGGGTATCTCACTGGCAGAACCGAGGGCCCCTCGATGGGGTACATGCCCAGGGCTATCTGTGCCGCTGTCTGTGTGTCCTGGAAGTTCCAAGTGGCTCAGGAGTGGCTGCTTGGGAGGCTCTGGCTCCCTAGATGTTATACCTTCTCCTGGGAACTGGAATCAGCCGCTAAGAAGAAGCGAGAGCTGCAGGGGGTGACCTTGGGCTGGGACCTGGGGACGTGGCCAGGTCAGCATGGCCAGATCTAGCAGGAAACCAGATCTAGCAGGAGCGCCGGTCTGGCCTGGGGTCTATGGGGGCGGAGCTGCAGCCCTGGGCAGGCTTCCTCCAGGTGGGGGTCCCGGGGAAGTGGGGCCGGGCCTGCTGCGACCTCCCCCAGGTAGTGTCTGATTCACCTTCTCTCATGAAGGTGATTAGGTTCAAAATTCTAAAACTCTGAAAATGGTCAGAAGAAGCAGAGAGGCCCCCATGTTGGACATGCCAGGCTGTTCTGCGGGTGCTTGGTTTCACTACTCGTGGGCATAAGTGTTGGCTAAACGGATGGCGCCTTTCCCTCCTGTCTTATGTCCTGGGGTCCAGGCACTTCCTAAGGCCATGCCCTGCTGCTAATGCTTGCCCAACCCTAACCCTAACCAGGACATGGACTTCCACCCCCAGGCCGCTCTCTCCCTGGCCCACCATGTACCCAGCACCCAGGAGAGGTCCAGCCAGCATCTCACTGAGCAGTGAATAAATGAACAGATTCTCATTGTCTCACTGCAGCCCCACTGCCTCGGCCTGAGCTCAGGCCTCGCCTTTCCAGCCTGGCTGGGCGGGCCCTCCGGCCTCCACGCAGCTGCACTCCTGTCTACCCCACCCAGTCCAGGCCCTGGGCTTTTCTTGCCTCCTCCAGGTTTGGCCTGTCCCCTGAGCCAGGCCTGGGAGGGAGACAGGCTGGGCTCCTGAGGCTTGCCGAGTATTGCCCCTCGTTCTGTGGGAGAGAGGCTGACCCCCCTAAGCCATCTAGGGGAAGACAAGCCCCTGGGGAAGGCTGGGGGTTCTGGGTAAGGGAGGTGGGACCCCAGGACCCCATCCCACCATCTCTGACCTCTCTGGCTACCTAGTTCCTGACCCCAGCTTCTCAACTCCCCAGGACCGAGGGCCTGCACCTGCCCACTCCTCTTTCAGCATCTCCCTCCTTCTGGGCCCACCTCCCAGCCCTAAGGAGCCCCCCAGACAGAAAGGTGGACGGAAGCCATGTGGGCAGCCCAAGAGACACACAGAGGCCCCTGGTTGTTGGGGCTGACTGCTACAGACAGGCCCTTCGGGGTCCTAGCCCCTCATCAGCCTTTGGAGGAATCGCCGATGGCTCCCGCTGTCCAGGGTGTCCCTTCTGGGCTCTTACTTTATCCTTTGGTCCCCTTTTATTACCAAGGGCCCTTCTGCCCCCCCCCCCCACTCCTGTGCACAGATCCTGGGGCATTAGTGACAGGGTGTCAATGGCCGTGATTGCTTGTACAGAAGACGGAGAGGCTGATCACGCCATGCTCCCTCTGCTCTCCCAGCCCTGGGAGGGATGAAATGGGAAAGTTCTGGCCTCTCTGGAGGAGGTCTTGTCATCCAGCTCACTCTAGGGTGGGAGTACAGGTGAGGGTCTCTGGCTTCCACCCAGCCCTGAGCCTCAGGTGCATTTTGAGGAGAAAGGGGTGGGCTGGTAGCTGGTGCCAGACTCTCCTTCCCAGCCACTGAGGGAGATCGGCCTGTGGCGGTCGTCTGCCTGGTGCCAGGCTGTTTTATGGGATCCTCCATCCCATCGCCCAGGGTTAGCCCTACTTATGGATAAGGAAAGATGGCTCATGAGGTTACACAGGCCCGCCTGGAGGCCTAAGGAGCAAGCTCTGGGGCCAGCATGGCCCCAGACTGCCTGGACCCCAGCCCGGCTCCTTGGCTAAGCCTGGCTGCCGGGTGACTCAGACCCACAGAGTCTGTTGCAAGGGTGAGGGCCAGGGCGGGTGCCAGCAGGTATAAGGCAGCCGGCCAGGGTGCCCAGAGCCCCACCTCGCCAGGAGAACATGCAGCTGCACCAGGGGCTCCTGCTGGCCGCCGTCCTGAGCCTGCCACTGGGTGAGTCCTGGGCTGGTCCACCTGCTCAGGCCCCTGTCACTCTAGCCCAAACCCCTGTCCCCCAGCCCTGGGCTGTGACTGCCAGCTTGGAGAACCCATTCCGGTTCTCCTACCAGCTGCCAGTTGCAGCTGTCCTCCCAAGGCCTCCTGGAATCCCACAGGCCCATCCAGCTCAGCCCCAGCCCCCGCACTGACCCCCACACTTTTCAGGGTGCACAGCCCTTGGCTCAAACCTCCCTTCCTCTCCTGAGACCTCTCCGTCCACAGCGATGCCTTCACACACGCACCTTTGCGTGCGCGCACAATCTGAATGTGCCCCTCCAGCCCTCCTGGGCCTGGCCTCCAGCTGGCTTGTCTCCTGGGGCTGCTCTCCCTGGACTCCCTCCTCCCTCCCCCAGGAAAACCAAGTCCCTCTGCTCGCCCATCCGCAGTCCCTCCTCCTGAGTCCTCTCCTCTGCCCCCCCCACCTGCTTCCCTGGGCGATTTTACCCACTCTGCATCCCCCAACCCTCACCCCCACAGTGCCCGCGTCCACTACGGCTGGCCCCGGACCCCCAGCTTCAGATCCCTTGCCCAGGGCCTTCCTGGGGGACCCAGGGGGTGACCTCTCAAGCACAGCCATGCATACCTGGCCTTGGCATCCCCAGCAGGGCCGGGCACTTTCTGTTGGCAGGGCATCTTCACCCCCACCCTGAGGCCTCAACAAAAGCAGCTGGCCCCTTGATCTTCCCACCACAGGAGCCAGCACAGGAGCCCCAGGGGCCAAGCCTCTGCTTCCCTGGCTGTGGGTGGGAGGCCCTGGGCAGCCCATTCCTCCTAGGCCCTGAATCAGCAGGCAGTGGAGCGTCAGTGAGTCCCTGCACTGGCTCAGCTGTCTTACGTACCTCCAGTCTCCATCCCCAGGGGCGCCCTCCTGGCCTATGAGAGGCTGAGCCACTGGCTCTGAGGACTGCTGCAGGGTCAGGAGGGGAGACCAGCTCTGTGCTGAAGGTCCCAGACACACATGGGGGACTCAGCGTGACCTGGAGAAAGTCTTTATCACCATCAGGGCTGGACACGTGGTCATGTGGCACATCACAGGAGCCTTTGCCTGGATGCCCAGTGCCCACAGACTCCCCTTGGACCCAGAGGCCCCTCCCTGCTGAAATCCTACCTGCCCCTCAAGGAACAAGCCCCAGGCTGTCTCACTGCTCTTCCAGCTGGAGGACTGGGGAGCCTCTCTCAGGGGCACACACATCCCCAGTCTTTGCTGGGTGTCTGCTCTCTGCCACCCACGGACAGCACGGTCTCCCTGAGGGGGCCAGCCTGCTTCGGAGCCAGCACAGGAGCCCCAGTGGGAAAGACCTGCCGCCAGCCACGCAGCTGCACCCAGAGCCATCCCACCATCCCGCTTTCCTTCCAGTTTTTCCTGCCCCTCCCTTACCTGCTGCTTCCCCCTCCTCCTCTCTCTCTTCCATCTCACTCCTTCCCTTCCTTCCTTCCTCTCCTCCTCCCTCTCTTCCTCCCTCCTCTTCTCACCTCAACATCCCCTCTGTCCCTCCCTCTCTCCCTGTGTGTCAGGCACCAGTCTGAACACTGTCCCTGTGTCCCCACAGTCACCATCGAGCAGCATTTCCTGTTTGAAGCTAAAATTCTCTCTGCCTCCCTCAGAATCTCATCGATGAAAATGAAAACCCTCTGTGTAATCCCAGCACTTTGGGAGGCCGAGGCGGGTGGATCACAAGGTCAAGAGATCAAGACCATCCTGGTCAACGTGGTGAAACCCCGTCTCTATTAAAAATACAAAAAATTAGCTGGGCGTGGTGGTGCACACCTGTAATCCCAGCTACTCAGGAGGCTGAGGCAGGAGAATTGCCTGAACCCAGGAGGCAGAGGTTGCAGTGAGCCAAGATCGTGCCATTGCACTCCAGCCTGGGCAACGAGAGCGAAACTCCGTCTCAAAAAGAAGAAAAGGAAAAAAAAAAAAGAAAACCCTCTTATAAGGGACAGAATTATTTTTCTTGTTAACCCAGCCTGAACATCCCCACCCCCGGAATTCATTCATCCTGCAAGCCTCTCCTGGACCCCATTGCATGCAGGGAAGGGAGCACTGAGGAGTGGGTAGAACCCCCCACCCTGCCTCAGAGGCCCTCATGCTTGGGTGGGGGTGAGGAGGGAGCCCTGAGCACAGTCACACGCAACAGGGACACTGATGCCAGCTGGGGCAGGACGATGCAGCTCACGGTGGCTGTGTCAGAGTTGGGGCTGTTCACTCTGCCCTGGAAACCCAGGAGGCCTTCCTGGAGATGGCATTTGCACTTGGGCTTGTTTGCTCAGAGGGCAGAAAGAGCAGCAAGTTTGAAGCCAGGGAGGCGTTGGGAGGGTGGGTGTGTGCAGGGGTGCAGGCAGGGGCTGGTTCTCTCCATGGCACCCTTATCCTCACCTCTTCCTTCCAGTGCCCCAGCCTTTTGCCCGTCTTCCCTGCTACCCCTTACCCCAGCCAGCTGTGGCCTGTGGCAGCCAGTGTCCAGCAGAGCATGTCCGGCTTATTGGCTGCCACTGGGTTGGATGTGACAGCCAAGGGAAGCTTCAAGCCTCTTTGGTGGGAAGAGGCAGGGCGGCGCTTGCAGGTGGCTGTCACCACCTTTCTCGCCCGAAGGTGTGGTCTCAGCTTGCTCTCTGGGGCTGGCAGAGGAACTAAAGTTGATGGCAGGTGCCAGCCATGGTGGAAATTTCCCATCTGTGTCACCCTCTCCGTGGTGCCTCGGTGGAGGATTCCACCCTCAGGACCCAGGGGTGACCAGAGGAATCTGGCAGGGCCTGGCATGTGCTGAGGTCTGAGTCAGCTCAGCGCTGGTGTGTGCAGAGCCATGCTGACAGGAACCCGGGCTTGGAGCCGGGCTGACTGCAGCCGACTCCAGCCCTTCTTCACCTTGGTAACCGTGAGGCGGGGGGCCCGGCAGAGAGGGGACAGGGTGTCCTGAGGCTGGGCTACCTGGGCACAGCTCGAGAGGAAGCCAGGGCCAGAGCCCGAAGGGTATCTGTAACACAGCAGCCCTCACGTCCTGTGGTGACGCCATCCACCCTGCTACCCTGCAGGTGCTATGCAGAGGGAGCAGGCCCATGGCCAGCAGGCATTAGGGACTCTGTTTACCCAGGCCTGGGTATGTGAACCGGGGGTGAAGACAGGAAGGGAGGGATGGAGGATGTTTGAGGCTGGGAAATGGAGGGAGGCGACCCGGGAGGAGAGGACAAAGACGGGGACGAAGAGGGGCAGAGAGCAGGCAGGGAAGCCCCTTGCTGGGGGTGCCCAGGAGGGCTGGCGGGCCTTGGGGGTGGGGGTGCCCAAAGCAGAGAGCAGGATGGCTGGGCAGACCCACAGTGGCGCTGGTGGGAGAACTAGTGTCTCCTGAGCTCGCAGTCCTCCTGGGTAAAGTGAGGCAGAGCTCGGGCGCTGCCACGTCCTGGTCGCCCTTGCCCTGGGCCCCCCTGTGGAGGCAGGAACCGCCCCATCATCTCAGCCACCAGAATCCAGTCCCTGGGGTCTCAAGGGTCCCGCCCAGTGCCTGGAGGCAAAAGTGGGCAGAAAGCGCATCTCAGGGCTCCTCCACCTCCCCCCACACACCCACCCAGGGCCCAAACAGCCCAGGCTGCTGCACCCCCACTCCCCTGGGACATCACACTGCCTGGCCCCACCTGCCTGAGGCTCCTTCCTGGGCAAGGATGCAACGAGCTGGCTCCAGCTGCAGGGACAGCTAACACCCCAGGATGAGGGACAGTGGCCCAGCTCCTGAGAGGGCTGAATCACAGGGTTGGGAGACTGGTCCCTGAGAAGGGACATGGCGTGCTGGGTGGAGCTGAGTGGGCGCTGTCACTGCAGAAGTGGCCCACACCTGACTCCCACCCCCTGTTTGTGTCCTGTCTGCCCACACTGCAGCTCAAGCCATGTGGTGTCACCAGTGCCAGGGCTTCGGAGGGTGCTCCCGTGCGTTCAGATGCCCCAGGGACTCCACCCACTGCACCACTATTGCCACCCGTGAGTGGGGACCTTGGTGGGCTGCCCACACCCTTCTTGCCCAGATGGGAAGATGTGGGCTCAGAGGGGGACAGAGCCTGATCCAGGCCCCCAGGAAGTTAGAAGCATAGAGGGCAGTGTCCGCTACCCATGCGCAGGGAAGGGTATGAGGGAGGGCCACCACATCTGCCCCGGGAGTGCCTGCATGCCACACGTGCCTGGGGCATCGGACCCTCCACCCTGCGGCAGACGGGGCAGTGGGTCTGGGCAAGTCAGAGCCTCAGGGAGCTCCATGCTTTCTCTCCTGACCACTCAGCGGGCCCGAAAAACCCCTGGGACTTGCCTCTGGTCACCAAGTCGTGCCGCAGGGGCTGCCCCGACATCCAGAGCCTGGGCCTGGGCCCCTACGTGTCCATTGCTTGCTGCCAGGCCAACCTCTGCAACCGGTACTGACGGCCGCCCTCCTCCAGGACCCTGGACACTCAGCCCCACGGCCCCACCCCCGGCCTGGCGCTCAGGGCCGCCTCCCTCGAGCCTGGCCAGACCACACCTCCCGGACTCTGCAATCACCATCCAGCACCATTGTCCTCGGGAAGTCCTTCATGGAGTCCTGCCTAAATCTGCTGCTGTCCGAGCCGGGGGCCCTTCGTACTTGCCATCCCTCCCAGTCCTGGCCTCCCCCCAATAAAATGTGATTGCATCACTTTACACAAGCTATCCAGTGAGCATGGAACCCCGCCATCCTGGGCTTGGAGGTGGAGTGGAGTGGATGGGGGGGTGCCTTGCTCCCTCACCTCAGGCTAAACTCTCCCACCCCACCCCTACCTGCCCTTATCGCCTCCAGCAGGCCCTCCCACCTCCAGCCAACTGTCAGGCCTGAAGGGCACGGGGCCCAGGCCCCCCACCAGGCAGCTGCGGCTCCTGAAGCAGCCACAGTGGAAGGTGGAGCTGGGGCCCAGAAGGAGCCCCCACCCCAGAGCGGGCAGAGAAAGGATGTCAAGCCATGTGGTGTCACCAGTGCCAGGGCTTCGGAGGGTGCTCCTGTGCGTTCAGATGCCCCAGGGACTCCACCCACTGCACCACTATTGCCACTCCCCTGGGACATCAGCTGAGGATGCCCCAGCTGAGACGTGGAGGCTGTGCAGGGTGGGGGAAGGGAGGTGGGGGCCCTTGACAAAGAGCTGCAGCAGGCCTTCTGGGTAGGGAGGGGAGGATGGAGGGGAGAGGGGTGAGGGGGGCTGGGGCATCCTCACCCTAATAGAAACCCCTGCCCCTCTCGAGGAGCCCCCAGTTCTGGCAGGGAACACTACCTCCAGCTCCTCTGGGCCACTGGGTACCCAGCACGCAGGGCAGGGCGCTGGGGAATGATGCTGGAGTGGAATGAATCAGGCAGCTGTGGCCGCCCATCGCAGGGTTCACTCACTAGGCAAACATAGTGTCATGTGAGCTTCCGGTGCCAAGGCTGAATGAGACCCCCACATAAGCCCGGTACTGCCCTCGAAGAGACCCTCCGAGGCGAGTCAATACCGCAGGACACGGCTCCCTCCCTCCCCCGCCCCGGCCCCCCACACAGAGTTAGCACCTGCCAAGAAACCACTGCCAGGCCCTTCCCTTGGCCTTTCTCATTCTCACCTTGGCAAAGTTCTCACGAGAAATCATCTGAGGCAAGTGTCAGGCTGCTCCACAGGAGGGGGTGTCCCAGGCAGGGCCCCCCACAGTTAGGTGCAGGACTGTCAGAGTAGCCCGGGGCACAGAGGAAGACACACACCTGGGCCCTGGAGATGCCCAGATAAGCCCAAGAATCGAGGTGACAATGGAGTGCTTCTCATATCTGCGGGGGAGGGACGGGGCACGCGGGCAGCCACTGCCGCTGGGCACCGCGGAGGGAACAAGGTGAGGCTGGGTCCTCACCTCTCTCTATAGCCAAAGGCATTCCAGCGGAATCAGAGGTTTCCATGTAAAAAGAGGAGATGTTTAAATGCTAGACAATTCAGCATAGAAAAGCGAGATGCATTCCAGAAGGGATTGGACAGAGTCACTGTAAACACAGCAGTTCCACCCCTAGGCCGGGCCCGAGAGAAGCAAACATGCGGCCACACAGAAGCTTGTGCACAAACATTCGCAGCGGCGGTTTCCACGGCAGGCAAAGGTGGAAAAGCCCAAATGCCCATCAGCCGATGGACAGATCCATACCACGGAACGTCATTCAGCCACCTAAAGGAACGGAGCACCAATCCACGCCAAAACACGGGGGCCTTGGAAACACGACAACAGGCCAAGCAGAGGCCGGTTCTATTTCTGGAAATGGCTGGAATAGGGAGCACTACAGGGAGGAAAAGGAGGTGGGCGGTTGGCAGGGAGTGGCGGCCGTTATTAAGAAACAGGGAGAGGCCGGGAGCGGCAGCTCATGCCTGTAACCCCAGCGCTTTGGGGAGGCCGAGGAGGGCAGATCACCTGAGGTCAGGAGTTTGAGACCTACCTGGCCAACATGGTGAGACCCTGTCTCCACGAAAAACACAAAAATTAGCCAGGCGTGGTGGCACATGTCTGTTATCCCAGCTACAGGGGAGCCTGAGGCAGGAGAATCGCTTAAACCTGGGAGGCAGAGGTTGTAGTGAGCTGAGATCACGCCACTGTATTCCAGCCTGGGCCACAGAGCAAGACTGCATCTTAAAAAACAAACAAAGGCCGTGCGTGGTGGCTCAAGCCTGTAATCCCAGCACTTTGGGAGGCCAAGGTGGGTGGATCACGAGGTCAAGAGATCGAGACCATCCTGGTCAACATGGTGAAACCCTGTCTTTACTAAAAATACAAAAAATTAGCTGAGCACGGTGGCGCGTGCCTGTAATCCCAGCTACTCGGGAGGCTGAGGCAGAATTGCCTGAACCCAGGAGGTGGAGGTTGCGGTGAGCCGAGATCAAACCATTGCACTCCAGCCTGGGTAACAAGAGCAATACTCCGTCTCAAACAAACAAACAAACAAAAAGAAATAGGGAAAAACCAGTGTGCTTTCCCTACTCTCATGCGGTATAGGACTTCACCCCATCACCAAAGCGTGTGTGTACTTCTCTCCACCAGCAAACAA
Organism: Callithrix jacchus; assembly: GCF_049354715.1. Classification (NCBI taxonomy): domain Eukaryota; kingdom Metazoa; phylum Chordata; class Mammalia; order Primates; family Cebidae; genus Callithrix; species Callithrix jacchus. The sequence goes on from NC_133517.1 coordinate 54,800,602, forward strand.
CCCAGTGGACACCGGCTGGGTGTTCTCAACACACTTCTGACTTCATCCCCATGGAGGTCAAGTCAGATCCCTCAGGACGGGTCCCCTGAGACAAGCCTCACTTCCAGTCCAAAGCCCCGGGTGTGGCCTGTGCTTCTGACTCACCTGCCATGACTCAGGGTTCCCACGACCCCCACTTCAGGTTTGATAACGGTCTGGAGCGGCTCACAGGACGCAGGGACACACTGAGCTGCGTTTACCCATTTATGACCCAGGCTGTAATGAAGGTGCGGATGCACCGCATGGGGAGGAGACCCAGGGGGCAGGCAGGCGGAGGGCAAGGAGCTCCCAGGCCCTCCTGGCGCCACCTCCAGGCACCTGCGAGAGTTCTGCTACCGGAAGCTCCCTGAACCCTGTCCTTTTGGGAAATTGACCGAGGAGGCTTGATTACATAGGCATGATTGATTAAACCACTGGCCACTGATCAACCCGACCTGCAGCCCCTCCCCTGCCCTGCCTCTAATCCTGCCGGCCCCCATCCCAAGGCTCCCTGGAGACCCCCAGTCACCAGTCCTCTCATTAGTGTACAAAAGATGCCCTCGTCACTCCTGAGATTCCAAAGGTTTTAGGAGCTGTATGTCAGGAAACCAACATATCCATCTCACAATCTCACAAGATAAGCATTTCACGATGTCGCAGGAATGGAGCGACGACGGTGCTACAGCATTCAGGCTTCTTTTCAAGGTGATGAAAATGAGCCCAAACTGTGCACATACTAAAAACCACTGAGTTGCTGAAGTGCACCCTTCAAACGGGGGAGTGGCTGCTTCACAAAGCATATTCAGTAAAGCTACTGGAAATTTTTAAAAAGAAATACAAGACACAAAACTCGATTGGGATTCATAAATACTACCTAAAAACCTAAAAAGATAAAGTAAGAATACTGTAAACAAACTGGAAGACAAGACACACTAGGAAATACGCCCCATGCATGTAACGCACGATTCCCTCCACACACAGTGTCCATGAAAAGAGTCAGACCCTGTAAAATATTTGAAGACATTTATTCTGAGCCGAATATGAGGGACCATAGCCCGTGACACAGGAGAACATGTGTCCAGGGTGGCTGGGCAGTCTAGTTTTATACGTTTTAGGGAGACTGAAGACATCAGTCAAATACATGGAAGACATATTTGGGTCCATCTGGAAAGGCGGGGCAGCTCCGGGGGACGGGGCAGGGGTTGTAGGTTTTGGGTGGATTTAAAAATTTTCTGATTGGCAATGGGTTGAAAGAGTTAAGATTATCTAAAGACCTGGAGTCGATAGAAAGGAATGTCTGATGATAAGGGTTGTGGAGACCAGGGTTTTAGCAGCAGGTGAAGCCTCCAGGTAGCAGGCTTCCGAGAGAAGAGCTGGTCAATGTCTCACATCAGACTGAAGGTCTGTGTCGATGGCAGTGCTGGTCGGCCTTCCCCAAATTCCTAGAGAGAGGGGGATAAGGAGGCTGTCCGGCCCTTTCCCCTCATGGCCCGAGCCAGTTTTTCAGGTTCACTTTGGATACCCTAGCCGAGAAGAGGGTCCATTCAGATGGTTGGGGTCCCTTAGAATTGTATTTTTGGTTTGTGATAAATAACCCTTCCAGAGCCCCAAGGAACAACAGAGATGAGCAGCATGTTCAGAGAAAAAGCCACCAAGTGGCCGAGCCAAGGAGAAGAAATTGAACCGCACTTGGAATCAGAGAGGCGCCAAGCAGCCTTGCAAACCTCGACGCAGGACAGCAGCCAGGCCGTGAGGTGAGAAGGGACGCAGACCAACCTCTGCACTGTCACAGATTCGGCCCCGCAGGACAAATCAGCCCTGGCCATGGAACTGCTAGATGCCACGAGCATGCTGGCTCCCTAAAGTGTTGCCAAAGACCCAAGGACAGGTCACCCCAGTGCTCCCAGCACTCCTGGGACTGGGGTCTGAAGTGAGGTAGGTCTTCCAAGGTGGGGACTCTAGGGTTGAGCCAGGACTCTGAAAAAGTGGTTTAGAAGGCCAGGTGCGGTGGCTCAAGCCTATAATCCCAGCACTTTGGGAAGACTGAGGGGGGTGGATCAATTGAGGTCAGGAGTTCAAGACCAGCCTGGCCATCATGGTGAAACCCTGTCTGTACCCAAAATAGAAAAGTTAGCTGCGTGTGGTGGTGTGTGCCTATAATCCCAGCTGCTCGGGAGGCTGAGGCAGGAGAATCACTTGAAACCCAGAGGGCAAGGCTACAGTGAGTTGCACGCCAGCCTGGGTGACAGAGGAAAATTCTGTCTCAAAACAAAAGAAAGAAAAGAACGTCGTGTTTCCCATGAACAGTAGCCCCGTGGGCGGGGAGCTGGCATGGTTCTCATTGTGAACAAGCCCCTGCTCGTAACGGTGGCACAAAGAACGCGCACAGACAGACGTTCCCGTTTTCCCATCATGAAACCGGATGACCTTGCCTCCGTGAGTGCCCAGGCTGGCACTGTAGGGCACATCCCTTTGGAAGGACGTGGAGACCTCTTTCCAACACACAACCCTTGGTGCTGTTTGTGCCTTCACTTCTCTTCAAATAGAAACGTTGCTGTAGGAGCCATTGGTCTGCCCTGCTGGAGCCCCTCAGGAGGGTGACCGGGAGAGCCATCCCCCAGGTTGGGCTGCCCTTGAAACTGCGGGGACGAGACCACCCTGAGGGCAGGCTGAGACCACCCTGAGACCACCCTGAGGGCAGGCTGAGACCACCCTGAGGGCAGGCTGAAGGCGCACCTGGCCTTGGAGCTGCAGAGACAAAGAGAACTCCTCCGGGTTCTGGTGAAGGTGGGCGCTGCCAGCATGAAGTGGAAGGGACTGTGCAGGGGCGAGGCCGCAGACGGGAGCAGTGCCGGCTCCTACAGGGCTCAGTGTGTCAGACTCAGGACTGTGTCTCCTGTCCACTCAGCACCTCTAAACCTGTCTCCTTCCAGACAGCTCCCAGGCCTGACAGGACACAGACAGCCCTCCCTGAGCCCTGCTGACATCCAGCCTGGAAGGGGGCCCCAGGCCTGAACTTTATACATTAATTTTTTTTTTAGATGGAGTCTCACTCTATCACCCAGGCTAGAATGCAATGGTGCAACCTCGGCTCACTGCAACCTCCATCTCCCAGGTTCACATGATTCTCCTGCCTCAGCCTCCCAAGTAGCTGGGATTACAGGCACACGCCACCACATCCAGTTAAATTTTGTATTTTTAGTAGAGACGGGGTTTTGCCATATTGGCCAGGCTGGTCTGGAACACCTGACCTCAGGTGATTCACACGCCTCGGCCTCCCAGAGTGCTGAGATTACAGGCGTGAGCTGCTGCGCCCGGGCAGGCCTGAACTTTTGACACTTCCTTCCCCCGGTACACCCAGGAAGCTGCCCAAATAGAGGAGTTCCTCTTTTTAAGGCATGAAAACAAATGAGGCTGTCCCATAGTAATGTGATCAGAAACTGCTCCAGGCTTGGCTAGAGCCTCCCACATGGGCCTGGGGACTCCTGCCCTGAAGCAGAGGTGCTCACAGCACAAAACGTGGACAGGGTGACAGGATGGAGGAGAAGCCACCGAAAGAGCAGGTGGGGCTGTGCACAGGCAGGGCGTCCTGGGTGCAGGGGAGAGGCACCCAGTGCTGCCCTGGTGGCACCTCACTGTGGCTTGGGGCCAGCAGGGAGCCCAGCTAGTGTTGATGGAAGGCCCAGGCCTCCACCCCAACCATGCCAGGGCACTGCCTGGGGCTGCAGGGCTGGAGAGCCACAACTCCCTTTCCCAGGGGCCTGGAGTCCAGTTCAGGCCCAATTTGGAATTCTAGTTCCCGAATTTGGAAGGTGGGAATCCAGGCAAGGCAGCCACTTCTCCGCTGGCCACACAGGGTCCTGGCTCATGGGGCGTCCTGGCCGCAGGCCGCCTTACGGAGGTATACACGTGAAGGCACTGGCTCCCGCACAGGCCCCAGACCACCGCCTCCCTGATGAGCAGTGGGTGAGGTCTTGTTCCCAGAGTCTTTCCTCAGGACCCATCAGAAGGCACCACCTGCAGGTGACCCCCAAGGGCCAGATTCTGGAGCTGTTCATCCAGTCTCAGAGGGTCCCATCAGCCAAGAAGATGGGCAGCCACAGTGAGCTTCCAAAACCCTCCCCTGGGATGAGGTGGCCATGGGCAGTGAGGTGAGGCGCTGGGGACAGCGAGAGGCTTCATCGTGAGGGCGGGAGGGAAAGCAAGGGCAGACACTAGAAGCCACCTCCGGTGAACGTCAGCACTTGCAGAGAGTGTGACATATGCCAGGGTTTTACTGTTTGGTGCAAGATGCAGCCAGGGATGGAGCATGTCTGCCAGTGACAGAAAAGGAAGGCAGAGACTGAAGCTGGAGGAGGATGCAGTACGTGTGGCTGACTGGCTGGCGGAGGGGTCACCCAAGGAGGAATGGGGCCCTAGGGCAGAGAGCAGCCTCCAGGGATGCCAGCAAGGAAACAGACGTCAGCTCTGCAACCTCAAGGTCCTGGATCCTGCCAGTGCCCAACTAAGCCTGGACAAAGATTCCTCCCAGAGCCTCCAGGTTGGAGTCCAGCCCAGCCACACCTTGACTGTGGCCTGTGGGACCCTGAGCAGAGAGCCCAGCCAAACCCACATGGGGAGAAAGACTGCAGCTAAAAATGGGTGCTGTTCTAAGCCACTAAGTGCAGGGCGACTTGCTTCCCGGCAATGGAAGCTGGTCCAGCTTGAGGCTCCCATGAAGCTGGCGGCTGCACTGAACAGGCCCACATGGGTGGGAGCTGAGGGCGGCCTCCACCAACAGACAGTGAGGAACAGAATGTGGCCAACTCCAGCCAGTTTAGAAGTAGGTCCTCCCCAAGTTGAGGAGGTCCTCCCAGTCCTCTCACCCCATCATGTTTGATGCTGTGAGCACCTCTGCTTCGGGGATTTTGAGATGATTATGCCTCAGCCCAAACCTGCATCGTAGCCTGGGGGTGACCCAGGAGCAACACGAAGCCTGAAAACAGAAAGAGTGAGACAGTGAGTGGGGGCGACCACAGGATACTGACGGGCACAGGGCCTGAGTGGACACAGAACACTGGGTGATGATGGGACACAGGTGACCATGGCCAGACCCTGGGTAGCATGGGACATGGTAGAGCATGGAAGCTGAGCTGCCCAGCCCACCCTGGGGACCATCTGACCCAGTGACCCTCAGCAGAAACTTCCAGGGAGCAGGGCGTGGCCTCTCTCACTGCTGTCCTCCCCCACCTGAGTTCCTCTAGGTGACAGACTTGAATCTTCACCCTGGCCATGGAGAGGGATCTGGGGAAGGCCCTGGAGAAGGGCCTCACAGCAGGGTCCAGTGTGCCCAGAAAACAGGCAGTGGCATGGGAGCAGGTTCCTGGGCCCCGTCTGATCCCTGGATCACACTTCAGGGGTAACTTCTTGAAGTCAGCAGCTCCGGTGGCAGCCTGAAAATTCCTCAGTTTAGCGGCAGTATTACTGTGGGTGGAGTCCACCCCTGGTCCCACACTTAGCCCTGATCCTGGTTACAACTAATCCCAATCCAGCTCACAAGCTGAGCCCTGACATTTGTTACATGCTGAGCCCTGCTCCTAATCACACACTGAGCCCTGATCCTCGTCTCAAGCTGAGCCCTGACATTTTTTACACGCTAAACCCTGATCCTGATCACACACTGAGCCCTGAACCTGGTCTCAAGCTGAGCCCTGACATTTGTTACACGCTAAGCCCTGATCCTGGTCAGAAGCTGAGCTCTGACATTTGTTACATGCTGAGCCCTGATCTTGATCACACACTGAGCCCAGATTCTGCTCACACACTGAGCCCTGACCCAGAAGTTCCTGGTGGAACTGAGGAGGGAGGGGTGTGGCCCTCTCAGAACACAATCCTCCCAGACAAACCCAGCCCAGACCCTGGCTGGGCCACATTTTTCCGCACCCCAATCAGGCAGCTGCAACTTTGCAGAAAGGCTTAGCCTGGATCTCTCCAGCAAGGGTCAGGCAGAAATTCTAGGAGGAGCTGAATGCCTGGGGGCCAGGCGTATGTTCTGGGTAGAAGGCACAGGTGGGGCCCCTGGGTCTGAGCACAGGAAGGAGTTGGGCCATGCCATGGCAGAGGAATTGGGTCAGGCCTCAAGAGGAACCCAGGGTGTGTAGGGTGGGGCATCTAATCCAGTTAGTTGCACCCAGAGTGGCTGAGTGGCACCATCCATGCAAAACCCGACAGGCTTGCTGCTGCTCGGCCTTCGCCCAGCCCAGGCTGGGCGGCCTTGCCTAATTCAGTTACTTCTCAGAGCCACAGTTCCCTTATGCAAAATAAATTCATTTGCACTGTGAGCCTCCAGCGCTACAGTGAGGAAAAGTGAGATCCGCTAGGCCAAGTCTTTGACACAAGTGGGGCGCTAGGGAATCCTGGGTGCCCCCGTCACCAGCCCTGCACACTCCGCCCCCATCTAGTACTCAGGAGACACAGGCTGTTCCAGCCGCTGGGCCAAAGACCAGATCCCAGACAGCGGATCCAGCAGGAGAGCCTGGGGACCCTAAAAGGGCCATGGCAGGGAGGGGGTGCAGGCAGGAGAGTGCGGTCTCCCAGAGATGGAATTTCAGCCACTGGGGCTGGTGAAGGAGAGGGAAGGGCATTCCTGGCAGTGGGAACAGCAGGAGTGAAGACCAGGAGGAGGTGGGATTCAGGTGCTCGGGCTGGGCATAGCTCAGTGAGATCATGGCCTTGAATGCCAGGCCCCAGGAAGACGCGGGCTGCTGTCAAGGCCTTGGTCCCCCCAACCCTACACACTGGCAGCTGCAGGCCTTGGGGCAGGGGTGGCAGGATCACAGGCCAGACACTACCTGGGGAGGCTGGTGCAAGCACTCTGGCAGGGTGTCTGATGGGGGAGCGGGGAGCTGAGCAGAAGACACCTGGAGTCACCCCAACCCAAAGCCACTGTCTCCTGTCTGAGCCGTGGGCAAGGAACGTTCCCTCCATTTCCTTACCTGCAAGGAGGTCGGGTATGCACTGCCTGAGGGCAACCTTATTGGGAGGTTAGAGATTAAAGTGTCCTACCAGCAGGTAGCCAAGGGGCATGGGATTAGTGTCCCCAAGACGGCCCTGGCTTCTCCCAACCCCACTCTCCATCTAGGACCTTCTCTGCTGACCCAGTAGTTTTTGGCATTTGCCTCCTTAAGCCTCTGGGCAAACCCTGTAGCTGGCTGTCGGGGTGGGAGTTCAGTCCCAGACCCCTAACACCCAGCCTGACCACTCGAAGGAAATCAGAGGTGGGGCCAAGGTCCTCCCGGGAACATTACAGCCCAGAGTCTGGGAAGATCCAGCACAAGGCTCTCCCCTGGAACACAGGTGGCCTGAGGCAGGAGGGATACCTGAGGAACCAGCAGCCAGGGGTGGCCCGTCCCCTTCCAGATAGTAGAGGGGGGAGTCCCTGGGCTGCCTGGCGTGAGCCAGAGGGGAGTGAGGCGAAGAGCAGCGGCATAGGGTGTTTATGAGTCTTGAGGAGGGTCCCCACAAAGGGAAGGGGGGCAGCCCCAGGCCACGGTGGTGGGGGTAGAGAGCTGGAGGGGTCAGGAAGGGGCAGGGAGGAGACTGGCCTGGTACTGGAGGAATGAGGAAGGCAAAGGGAGGGTCCCAGGCATGTGGGGTGGGCCCAGAGGGCCAGGCTGGGAGTGGGAGGAGCTGCAGTGAAAGATGGGGAGTCAGTGGAGGCAAGCCTGGGCGGGGTCTTCACACCTTCCCCCTGGGGAAACTCGATCTCATTAATCTGCTCAGCAGACCGGTCTGGCGGCCATTGCACTTAGAATTGCTGTCCCCACCGGGCAAGCCCAAGGCGAGAGAGCAGAGGAGTGGGCCGGGACGATGCTGGGGACGCGGCTGGCGTGGCTGGCACTGGTGCTGGCTGCCTGTGGAGAGCTCAGTGAGGCGTGGGACCCACAGAGGAGCTTGGGTGGAGGGAGACACCACCCACTGCCATTCACAGTGTTCTCAGGGAGGGCACCCCAGAAAGGAGCCTCAGAAGCAGGAGAAGCCAGAGGAGTGGGACCGTAGGGCCGAGTGCCACCCCTGACCATAAGGAGGGGAGGGTGGAGATGGAGAGAGGGCAGAGGGTGAGGGGACACCCACCCTAAGTGAGGGTGAGCCTTCGAGTTGGGCAGGGTCAGCCCGCCACACCCCTGGGCACCAGCCTACATGTCGAATTTTATGGGGGCTATGGGCACCCAGAAGGTCTTGAGCTGGGGAAGGAAGGGGTCCCCAGGGAGGCTCTGAGTCTACGTGGCAGTGGGGATGGAGTGGAGTGGGGAAGCTAGATACCTGGGGTGGGGTGACTCCCAGATGCGGGGCCTGAGACAGCCGACAGGGCAGCGTCCTGGACTCAAACAGAAGAGCAGCTTGGCCCGGGGCCCCTGGTGGATGGCTCTGCTCATTTCCCACAAACAGGTGCACCAGAGAGGGCAGAGGCCCCACCGGGTCCCACCATGGGGACGGAGGGGTCGGGTCTCCCTGTACAGCTGGCTGCCTGGACCAGCTGAAGCCAGCCAGACCCACCTGGGCTGCTGTGATTGGGGTGGGGGATCACTGGAGCTGGAGGGAATTGGAGCAGCTCTGGTCCCTGCCCCTGCCGGCCTGCAAGTCTCTGGGGAGAGGAGTGAGCATCCAGACACAGCCCGGACGCAGCCTGGTCCACCCTTCACTCCACGGCCTCCTGGCTTGTCCTGAATCCCCACAGCAGGACTTCCCTGATGGGGAATCTGAGGGGGTGACCTGCTCCCAACCACACTGCTTCCCGCCCCAGGTGCCTTTTGCTGTGAGGATGCCAGGGCCTCAGTCCGCCTGAGCCTCCCAAACACTTCCAAAGGAGCTCGGCCCCCGCCCCAGCAGCACACTCCACCTCTGGGACGCAGGGTCCCGAGGCTGAGCCTGGCCCATCCCCAGCCCCAGGGTCCTGGTATTGCTCCTGAGCTTAGGCTGGTGGGCACCTTGGCCCTGGGCAGTGCCGCTGTCCCCTCGTTTAGGCTGGTGGGCACCTTGGCCCCGGGTGGTGCCACTGTCCCCTCGTTTAGGCTGGTGGGCACCTTGGCCCTGGGCAGTGCTGCTGTCCCCTCGTTTAGGCTGGTGGGCACCTTGGCCCTGGGTGGTGCCACTGTCCCCTCATTTAGGCTGGTGTGCACCTTGGCCCTGGGCAGTCCCACTGTCCCCTTGTTTAGGCTGGTGAGCACCTTGGCCCCGGGTGGTGCCACTGTCCCCTTGTTTAGGTTGGTGGGCACCTTGGCCCTGGGCAGTGCTGCTGTCCCCTCGTTTAGGCTGGTGGGCACCTTGGCCCCGGGTGGTGCCACTGTCCCCTCATTTAGGCTGGTGGGCACCTTGGCCCTGGGCAGTCCCACTGTCCCCTTGTTTAGGCTGGTGGGCACCTTGGCCCTAGGCAGTGCTGCTGTTCCCTCAGACCTGGGCTTCCAGGGCAGGCTGGCTCTAGGCTTGGGAGGGGCAGAGCCTGCCTAATGGCCCTCGTCCCTTCTCCCCAGCACTGGCCCTGCGCTGCTACATCTGTCTGGAGCCCACAGGAGCGTCTGACTGCATCACCATTGCCAACTGCACCACCAACGAAACCATGTGCAAGACTACACTCTACTCCCGGGAGATAGGTCAGTGGGCCGGGAGCGGGCACTGCTGGGTTCCAGCTCAGAGCCACCTCCCGCCCAGTGGCCACCAGCCAGCTTGGCCCCAGTGCACAGCCACTACCTCACCCATCTGCAAAAAAGGGCTTTCTGATGGGTGAGGGCCCCCCTCTGCCCTCCCCTTCCTTCCTCTCTCCCTCTGCTCCTTCAGCGGGGACAAATCTGCAGCCTCGTTTTGGGATGGCTGGGAAGGTGGGCGCACTTACAGGCTCTGGTTTCACAGTCACATCAGGGTGGGAACTGCCCCATCCAGCAGGGTGCAGAATGCCGGCTGTGTGCCTGGCACATGGTAGGCACCCGGCCAACATCGGTGGGAGGAAAGAGAAAGAGGAGGGCACCGAGCCAGGAGGGATGGAGACCTGGAGGGGTAACCCCAGAGTGAGTCCTGCATGAGGCGGCAGCGGCAGGGACTAGGGCTGGGAGGCAATAAGGACCAGCCCTGATGGCCGACTCTGCACACACCCCACAGTGTACCCCTTCCAGGGGGACTCCACGGTGACCAAGTCCTGCGCCAGCAAGTGTGAGCCCTCAGATGTGGACGGCATCGGCCAGACCAGGCCCGTGTCCTGCTGCAATACTGAGCTGTGCAATGTAGATGGGGCGCCCACTCTGGACAGCCCCCACTGCCTGGCTGGGGCCCTCACGCTTCTCCTGATCCTGAGCCTGGGACGCTAGAGAGCCCGCCCACCCCCACGGCCCTGCCCCAGCTGGCCTGTGCAGCCTGCCGCGAATGCCTTGAAGAAGTGCGGCCTGTACCAGGACTCCTGAGTCTCCTTTCTGGGCACCGACCCGCCTTCCAGGGCAGAAAGAGGAGCTCCCAGCTGCATCTCTGACCCCATCTGTGTCCCCATCCCTGTCTATCTCTCTTCCTGCCTTCCTGTGATGTTAAGCTCTATCCCATTGCAAGAACAGCCATTAGGCCTGGGACCCCACACAAACCATGCAGATCTCTGCCTTTCAGTCCTCTGGGGATGTGGGGGGCCTGACCAGGGTGGGGCAGGAGCTGAGACCCATGGGCAGGGGAGCACCCCATCTACCAGGGGCAGTCAGGGCCAGCTCCCTGGAGGAGGGGGTATTAGGGCCAGAATTTGAATGACAGAGAGATCTGGCAGGCCTTGAGGAGGGCAAGGCATGTCAGGTGGAAGGAAGGTCACAGTAGTGACCAGGAGTTGGGGTTGTCCCCTGGAGCACCCCACTGCCTACCTCCCCAGCCTGAGCAGGGCCTTGCCCCAAGGCTGATGGTGGAGGCCACTTTAAGGAGGAGGCATGGGTCAGATCCCAGTGAGTCCACTGCCTGCCTCCCAGGCTCACCCCACATGTCCACCTCACACCCTGCCCTCACTCAGCTCTGCTCCCAAGGGTCAGTGGCCAGGATGGCCACAAGTTCTGGCGCAAAAGGGGCCTTCATTTCACCTTGGCCCTGACCCAACGCCCCAGTCTGCCAGGCCAACTCTCCAGGGAGTCCTCTGCCCCACAGGCCTCCAGGCAGAGACTCCTGGTGATCACAGGCAGGGATACTCATGCACGTGGTCCTAGAAATACACAAGGAACTCAAGGACTTGGGGAAGGACCGGACCCAGTGGCCTCCTGCCTAGCGCCAGCCCCTCCCCAGGGAGGCGGTGGCAAGAGACGGGTCCCGGCCTGGCCAGGAGAGGAGAATGTTCACCCTGGAACCTGCCCTTCCTCTTGGACCCTGAAGACCCCCCGCTCAGCCCACCCACCTTACCCTCCCTGTTCCAGCACTGCTTCTGGGCCCATGGGCGTCAACTCCTGGGGCAAGACCTGTAGCCCACAGCGGGTTCTGTGGTTCAGGGTCTACTTGGGGCTGGGCCCCCACCACCCAGTGGGCCCCACCAGCCTGAGCACAGCTCAGCACAGCACAGCACTATCTGTCAGATACGCCTTGGTGCTAAAAAGACTGCAACCTCCTGGGGAGGGAGGGCCTGGGAGGCTGGGAACATTCTAGTGCTGTCTTGGATGCACCGTCCAGGCTGTGACCCTGAGCTCTGATTTTGTCAAGAGGGAGATGTGCTCTTAGCCATCAAACACATCACACTTCTCACCTGACTTTTCTCAAGATTCTCACAAAGTGGCCTCAAAGCCTGGGCTGAGACTACACACACACACACACACACACACACACACACCTCACAAACACACGACTTCCACAACCCCCACCGAGACTGGGAACAAGGCCTATCTGTGACCAGAGATCAGGGCTCAGCCTGAAGTCAGGATCAGGCTCAGTCTGGCCAGTGATCAGGGCTCAGTCTTGATCTATGACTGAGCAGTGCCAGGCCTTGATCTATGATTGACGTCAGGGCTCCGTGTGTGATCCTGTGGCTCAGCCATGGAGTGGGACTCAGTCAAGGACCAAGGATCGGGATTCAGTCTGTAACCAGGGTCCAGGCTCAGTGTGTGGTCAGGAAGAGGCTTCAGTCAATGAGAGGGGAAGGGGTGCAGTTCAGGCCAAGAGCAGTCTGAGTGAGGCCTGATCCAAGCCTGAGAACCTTTCATCTTAACCTCACCATCCACGATGCCACCTTTCAGGTACCTGCCCCTGAGATTCCCTATGACCCAAGTCCTTCAACCAGGTTTACTCCTCAGCTTGCCAGTGGGGTAGGAGAGGCTTATAATGAGGTGCCAGGACAGGGACCCAGGGTCCCCTCAGAGCAGTGGCCTGGGTAGTTTCACAGCCTGTAGAAACGGGCAGGACAGGACATGGCTTGATGGGGAAAGGAAGAGCCAGTGGTTACAGACTTTGGTTAGGAAAGGAACCAGGAGCAGGCAGGGGAGGGGAGGGGCTGAACTCAGCATCTGGTGGCTCAGGCCACCCCCCACCCCTGGTGGGCTGATGGAGTGGGTTCTGTTCTTTTCCCAGGACCTGCCAGCTCCAGGACCGTCTGCCCTGGCCCCATCACATCTGGCCCCGAAATTGGAGGAATGATGAGACATCTTGCCAGACATCCTCTTTTTCTCCCCCACTCCTGACCTCCCCCAGGCCACCCACTGTGACCTTCCAGAACAGGATGAGCACCTGCCGCACTTCCTCAGGGAGCAGGGCCCAGCCCATGACAGGGCAGAGATGTCTGGATCTCAAATGCAGATAAGAGAGCCAGGACAATGATGGGACCTAGAACTAGCCTTCAAGGGGGGCAAAGTACCCACTGGACCTCAGCCACCACCTCCCATATCTCAGCTGGAAGGGAGACGGATGGATGAATGGGTGGGTGGATGGTGGATGGATGGGGGATGGATGGATGAATGGGTGGGTGGATGGTGGATGGATGGGGTATGGATGGATGAATGGGTGGGTGGATGGTGGATGAATGGGGGATGGATGGATGAATGGGTGGGTGGATGGTGGATGGTGGATGAATGGGTGGGTGGATGGTGGATAGATGGATAAATGGGTGGGTGGATGGTGGATGGACAGGTGAATGGATGGATGGGTGGGTGGGTGGATGGTGGATGGATGGATGAATGGGTGGGTGGATGGATGGGGGATGGATGGATGGGTGGGTGGGTGGATGGATGGGAGATGGTGGATGAATCGGTGGGTGGATGGTGGATGGATGGGGGATGGCAGATGAATGGATGGGTGGATGGACAGGTGAGTGGATGGATGGGGGATGGTGGATGAATGGGTGGGTGGATGGTGGATGGATGGATGGATGAATGGGTGGGTGGATGGGTGGATGGTTGGGGGATGGATGGATGAATGGGTAGGTGGATGGATGGGGGATGGCGGATGAATGGATGGATGGATGGACAGGTGAGTGGATGGATGGGGGATGGTGGATGAATGGGTAAGTGGATGGACAGGTGAGTGGATGGAAGGGTGGGTGGGGGACAAACGGGGAATCGATGCAGGGATGCGTGGGTGGGTAGATGGATGGTGGGATGGATGGATCCCCGACCCCACTGCCAGGACATCTTCCTCTTCCTCACCCCTGTGCCCACTGTCATCACGCCATCTAAACCACCAGCCAGTGTCCCTGGGTAGCTAGCGCAGCCACCTCCATCTCCTTGCCTCTCCCTCGCTACCCTAGCCCATCGCTAAATCAGCAGCCAGACCTGACAGCTCACTCAGTATCTATCTACGCAAAAAACCTCTTGATCCTCCAAGGATCTTGACTAGCTGACAGACTCACCTGTGAGGTATGATTGGCTCTGCAGCCTGGACACAGGGTCAGAACCCAGGTAGGGGGGGGCTTCAAATTGGCAAGTCTGAGTTCCTATGGAGGAAGGCCTGAGACAGGTCTGTCCTGAGACAGTAGGGCAGGTGCTGCTCTGGGGAGTAAGACTCCCATTCCTGGGGGTGTCGAAACCTGTGCTAAGTTCTGTCAGCGGCTATAAGAGCATTTGTACCCTGGGGAGAGGTCAGCCTGAGTGCCCACAAATATCTGTCCTGGGTGACCTTGGAAGAAACATTAATCCTCTCTTTAACTACCCATCCACCCATTAGCTCCACCCACCCGTCCGTCCATCCATCCATCCATCCATCCTCCAGCAAATGCTGCCCACAATCAGCATGGCCAGACCCAGGCTATGGGAGAATTCTTAGAGGGATGGAAAGGTGTTCTTCTACTTGAGGAGCTGACAGTCCAGCAGTCCCTCAGGCAGCCCAGACAGGGGCTTTTTGACTGCATGCTGAAGGCAGTGGAAAGACAGGGAGTGTTTCTGGGAAGAGCAGTGCCATGGGCCAGTTGGCATTTT